>NC_053489.1:80531518-80796518 GCF_905171775.1 Rana temporaria
TCTCTCTCTCTCACCGTTTCACCCTCTCTCTCTCACCGTTTCACCCTCTCTCTCACCGTTTCACCCTCTCTCTCACCGTTTCACCCTATCTCTCTCTCTCTCACCGTTTCACTCTCTCTCTCTCTCTCACCGTTTCACCCTCTCTCTCTCTCACTCACCGTTTCACCCTCTCTCTCACCGTTTCACCCTCTCTCTCTCTCTCTCTCTCACCGTTTCACCCTCTCTCTCTCACTCACCGTTTCACCCTCTCTCTCTCTCACCGTTTCACCCTCTCTCTCTCACCGTTTCACCCTCTCTCTCTCACTGTTTCACCCTCTCTCTCACCGTTTCACCCTCTCTCTCTCTCACCGTTTCACCCTCTCTCTCTCACCGTTTCACCCTCTCTCTCACCGTTTCACCCTCTCTCTCTCTCTCTCACCGTTGCTCTCTCTCTCTCTCACCGTTGCACTCCCCTCTTTCTCTCTCTCTCTCTCATGGTTGCACCCTCTTTCTCTCATAATGGCACCCCTCTCTTTCTCTCACCATTGCACCCCCCCTCTCTTACCATTGCACCCCCTCTCTCACCATTGCAGCCCGGCCCCTCTCTGGCTTTCTCATGGATTTCTTTCTTCTTTTTTTTTTAAAGCAGGTAAAAATAAATGTGCATTTATAATAGTTTTGGCCTGCAGAGCATTGCACCCCCTTTCTCCCTCACCATTGCAGCCCCTCTCTGGCTCTCTCTCGTGGATTTCTTATTTATTTTTACCTGAAAAAAAAAAGTTTGAGAGAGGGGGGCTGCAATGGTGAGAGAGAGAGGGGGCTGCAATGGTGAGAGAGAGGGGGGCTGTAATGGTGAGAGAAAGAGGGGGGCTGCAATGGTGAGAGAGATAGAGAGGGGGGCTTCAATGGTGAGAGAGAGAGAGGGGGCTTCAATGGTGAGAGAGAGAGAGAGAGAGAGAGAGAGAGAGAGAGAGGGGGGCTTCAATGGTGAGAGAGAGAGAGGGGATGCAATGGTGAGAGAGAGAGGGGGGCTGCAATGGTGAGAGAGAGGGGGGCTGCAATGGTGAGAGAGAGAGGGGGGCTGCAATGGTGAGAGAGAGGGGGCTGCAAGGGTGAGAGAGAGGGGGCTGCAATGGTGAGAGAGGGGGCTGCAATGGTGAGAGAGGGGGGCTGCAATGGTGTGAGAGAGGGGGGGCTACAATGGTGTGAGAGAGGGGGGGCTACAATGGTGAGAGAGAGGGGGGCTACAATGGTGAGAAAGAGAGAGAGGGGGGCTACAATGGTGAGAGAGACAGAAAGGGGCTGCAATGGTGAGAGAAAGAGGGTGCATTGCTCTGTAGGCCAAAACAATTATAAACACATTTATTTTTACCTGAAAAAAGTTTGATTTAAAAAAAATAAGTGTTTTTAATTGTTTTGGCCTACAGGGCAATGCACCCTCTTTCTCTCACCATTGCAGCCCCTTTCTGTCTCTCTCTCTCTCTCGTGGATTTTTAATTTTTTTCAGGTAAAAATAAATTAATTTATAATTTTTTTGGCCTGCAGAGCATTGTATCTCTCTCTCTCTTATCATTGCACCCCCTCTCTCTCTCTGACGTTATGCTGTGGGGCTGGTATAATAATGCTATGGGGCTGGTATGAAATTATTTCCAGGGCTGGTTTTCATTCCCAGTCCTGCCCTGCCTCCGATGCTTCTACCGACTCACCGCTACGATCGGTGAGTCGGAGACAGGTTCTGCCGGCCCAGGGTGTTTGTCATGGAGATTTCCACAAACCAGATGCTTGCTGGAGTCTCTATGATTGTCGGAGGCTGGGCATGATGTTATGAGGTCATGCCTGGCCTCTGTATTCAAACAAACGGTGGCGCCTCGGCTGGGAAGCCAGGATTGTTATTTTTTTATTATTTCAGGCTTCCCAGCCTAGAGGTGAGATGTGGGGTCTTATTGACCCCATATCTCACTGTAAAGACCACCTGTCATGCCATATTCCTATTACAAGGGATGTTGAGTATGGATGGTGGGATGGCTGAGTATGGATGGTGGGATAGCTGAGTATGGATGGTGGGATGGCTGAGTATAGATGGCGGAATGGCTGAGTATGGATGGCGGGATGGCTGAGTATGGATGGTGGCATGGCGGGATGGCTGACTATGGATGGCGGGATGGCTAAGTATGGATGGTGGGATTGCTGGGTATGGATGGTGGGATTGCTGAGTATGGATGGATGGATGGATGGCTGGCTGGCTGAAGTTGTCACTGAGCAGCGCTGTGGGCACACCGGTTTGTTTACATGTGATCACCCCCTCATTTGATGGAGCGATCAAGTGGTAAATGCCCACTATCAGTGGACCCGGCAGTCACGGATTTTCCAGTGTGCCCGCCCACAGGGGGCGCGTGGGAGCGCAATTCTGGGAGAACGTCAATAGTCCTTCGGCTATAGGGCAGTCGGCAAGTGGTTAATAATAACCCCAACCATCACAATCCTTACCATTCTGTGCCACTACAATAATAACTTTACCAACCACTAGGTAATACAAGGGTTTACCTAAACAATCCATTCAATTTATATCCAAAGAGATTGGCGCTCAATCTACAATTTATAGATCTGAGAGACTGTATGATTTGATCCCAAAGCACTGAGAGTAAATTAGGGACTATTTCCATACTCTTTATCTGAGATATTGTAACCAATAACTGGGCATTTGGTCACGTGACCAGCTACTGTTGGTAAGCAGAGCAAAACCTTTGCATGAATATACTACTGTATACTACTGCTTGATGGCTGGTGAGAGATAACATTTTGATTAACATTTTGATAAATGAGGTGTATCTGATGCTAAACATTGGCGAACAAACAAACAAGCTAAGTTGTTCTGTGTCAGATGCCTACTGAAATGCAGCAAAGTAAATTCTGTAAAGACCACCTACATTTATGAATATTTCCTTTTGTGTATGAGACGTGAGAACTTTTGATTGATAGATAGATAGATTGATAGATAGATTGATAGATAGATAGCAGTGACAGCCGCCAGCACCGCACTTACCCCATCCAGGTCACAGGCGGCTTTCCTGGCTTCTTCCTCCTAGCCACCCCCCCGGCAAATCTGGTCTTAGGAACTGCTTCCTGTCCTGATTGGCCAGGAGGAGAAGCAGGAAGACTATAGCGAATGTTGACTCACTAATGTCACAAGTAAGTGGGCTTGGGGCGCAGTGCTCTGCGTCCCGAGCCCACCCTTTTTTAAGCCAATTAGAGACTCTGGCTATAATCATGTGCTTCAGAAAAAAAGCGTCATAGAAATCCAACCGTCCGGCGCCCTGAATGGAGATTAGGGGCCGGGCACATGGAGATTAGGGGGGCGGCGCCCCTTATGAAGCGGCCGCTGCTGATAGTTAGATACATACACATATACATACTTACATACATACACAGATACGCACTTACATACATACATGAGGATAGACAGATATTTCTATAATATAAAATTATAAAATGGGTTGCATTAATGGGTTGACTTATAGAAAAGGACAACCTGTAACGAAAATTGTTTCAGAATGAGAACTATGCAAGAAATGACAGTATCTCCTTTCTCACAATCCTTCACCAGAAATGAAATGACAAACTATGAAAGGAATTATAACATTCCCCTGGTAATTCTGTGACTGGTATGAAGGGACTTTCACTATCTCTGGCACATTCTTATCATTCGGCTGAATAACAGTAAATACTCAGTCATGTAGACCGCTCATTCATAATGAAACGGCGCAATTTTAAGACAGAACCTTGCATAGATTAAAACTGAACTCTGGGAACAGAAAAACACCCTGAAAATCTTGGTAAGTCTAGGGGTCGAGGAATAAGGTGTAATACTTACCCTATTCTTTGCTCCGTCAGGATTCCTTCATACTATGTGACCAGTCCCTCAAGGCCTCTTCTCTAAGGCCTCGTAGACACGGACGGACTGTCCGCTGAAATCGGTCCGCCGGACCGTTTTCAGCGGACATGTCCGCCCGGAGATTTCTGTCTGATGGTTGTACACACCATCAGACAGAAATCCGCGCGTACACGATACGCGGTGACGTGGCCGCGCCATCGCCGCAACGTGCGCGGCCCTGGAAGGTCAATGCTTCCACGCATGCGTCGAATGTACGAAACATGTACGGTGAGTCTGTACAGACGACCGAACATGTCCGACGGACAGGCTTCCAGTGGACATGTTTCTTAGCATGCTAAGAAATTTTTGTCCACTGGAAAACGGTCGGCTGGACAAATGTCCGCTGGAAACCTGTCCGGTCGGCCGTACACACGACCGAACATGTCTGCTGAAACTGGTCCGCGGACCAGTTTCAGCAGACATGTTCGGTCGTGTGTACGGGGCCTTAGGCGCTCCAGCTAGCAGTTGCACACTGACGTAGTCAAGTAAAATGCAGGACCAATTTGTACATGAGGATGGTGAGGGGCCATCTACAACCCAGAGAGAAGAGAGTGCCTGAAACCTGCCAGATCTAGAAATAAGGTAAGCATTTCATTTTGTTCCTCTACCCCTAGATCTAATGGTTATTTAACCCCTGCATTGCATTTGTTTTGTTTGTGTAACCCTTAGTGGCCTTATGTACTTCTTTATGTTGAAGTGATATGATGTAGAGAACCCCCAAACTCCTGTGTTCTCTAATTGGAGTAACGCCTGGGGCTCAGTACTGAAATCTCACATAACATAGGTACATGCATTGAAATCCTTGCTATCCGCAGTTGTGGTTCATTTCCTTTCACCAGTCCTGTTACAGATTGACATGTTCCTGCTCCCCCAACCCCTTGGGATACCACATCACATATTTCAGGAAGCTGCAGGAATAGGGAGTCAAAGCAGCTGGTGAGTTGAGCTGGTACTCTGCATCGTAGACTAGCCATACCTCCCAACTTTCTGAGATGGGAATGAGGGACACCTATCAGCAAAAGTATGCAGGCATAAGACACACCCCTTGCCACGCCCCCTTAAAGGAGAATTGTACAAAAAAATAAGATTGGTTAAACCCACAAGTGCTTTTTTTTTTACCACTACTATTCCTTTATATTGGCTTTTGGAATTTACAAATGCAGCAATTTAGAAATCAGATGAAAGGTTTAGCACTGGGAAACACTTTTTATATGCATTTTATATACATCTGTATAGATCAGACCAAAATAAGGGACAAATGAGGAGAATGAGGGACAGAGGGACATTTCTCCAAATCAGGGACAGTCCCTCGAAATCAGGGACAATTGGGAGGTATGAACTAGCTACCTAAACCTGGAAGAGGCAGCTGGCTACCGAAGCCTGAGAAGAACCAAGATGGCGGCATGGGACCCAGGCCACCTTCACCTAAACAGTGAATCAGTGCAGCAGGACAATGCTGGATCTGCCGGGCAAGTGAGTGTCTGAATAAAGGACGACACTTCATGATAGAAAAGAAGGATTTAATATAACAAAAAGGGGGGTGGGGGTGCAAATGAAGTTCTGCTTTAAATGCAGATATAAAAAGTGAGGCCCGAATATGTTATGTCTTTTATGAAAGTATAAGTATGTCTTATCTTATGCTAAAGTAGAATTCGTAAAAATGATCTCTCCCCTCCTAACGCCTATACTCACTCACCTATACTCATCAACCTGTGTAAGAAAGATGTAAATTCTTACCTATTTTCAGACCACTCCAGTTTGGTCACATGATCCGGCTCCCCTGTGTCAGCCAATGGCAACTGCGGGGCCAAGGAGGGAGTGCCTACAATGCTGTAGGAGCATAACTAGATGTTCAAGAAAAAAGTGATGAGCGCAACCTCTAAAGTGCCTGTGCTAAAGGGATGAACTAACACAATAAATGTAAACACTAAAAAGTGACCAAGTGCATATGTGTAAACATGTATAAGAATAAATATATACTTTGTATATAAATATAAAACAAGATAAATAAATAATGTGAAATACAATAACTGTACCAAAAATAATGACAACGATATAGTGACATAAAAGTAAAAACCAATAGAGGTAGAATGAAACAATCAATGAATAAAATCGAATTCCAGTGAATTAAAAAAATGAAATATTAAGAGTCCTTAAAAGGGTCACTAAAGGAAAAAAAATGTTTTGCTGAAATGACTGTTTACAGGGTATAGAGACATAAAAGTTAACTGATTCCTTTTAAAAATGATTAAAAATAGATACAAATCAATCATATAATGTGCCTCTAGTTTCACTTTCGGTTTTAAACTGGTTTCATGTTTCTGTGAAGTAAAGAGACCCACAGAACACAAACAAACAAATCCAGGGCAGTGTTTTGTTTTTAAAATGAATCTGAATCCTGGTTCTGAGGAGTTTTAGACACACAGCTTAGACCACAGTGAAAAGCTGCCATGAGATTTTTCATAAGGAGCCAGACAAGCAGGAAGTGTGGAGATCACAGCAGAATTACAGCAACTTCAAAGCAAAAACGAACAATGAGGACATGAAACCAGTACTGCAGTAAGGTAAAGGAAGCTATTTAGCTAAAAAAATGTTTTCCTTTAGTGATCCTTTAATTCAATAAGATTCTTGTGAATGAAATATCCTAAATGCTTCAGGCAGTAATCTTCCTTATATATGGGCTCACAGAGCGCTTACCTCACCGACCAGAAAAAACGAGCCTTGCAGCTATAGTATCCAGCTTATAGCGTCACAAACGATCGTTTTCCACTGTTTCCTCAAGGACAACAACTGGGAAGATGCTCTAAAGGATTCCTCTGATGAAGTTACGTGGAGTGATGCCACGTGTCAGAAATATTGCGTGTGACCGGAAGTGACATCATCCTCGTCTACACGCGGTTTTATCTGTATTTTGCCCATTCTTTCATTCTGCATGTAAGCGCGCATTTGTGCTTTTCAATAAATTCCATATTTTTTACATCTTCACGATGAGAGGACCTTTCTTCTTCTTTATTCGCATGTGCAAACCTTGAGTATACCGGAGTCTGTTGCTACTAGCATCTTCCCAGTTGTTGTCCTTGAGGAAAGGGTGGATAACGATAGTTTGTGACGCTATAAGCTAGATACTACAGCTGCAAGGCTTGTTTTTTCTGGTCGGTGAGGTAAATGCTCTGTGAGCCCATATATAAGGAAGACTACTGCCTGAAGAATTTAGGATATTTCATTCACAAGCATCTTATTGAATTAAAGCGGGGGTTCACCCAAAAATAATTTTTTAACATTACATTCAGCCGAGTTGTCCTAATGACAATCGGCTGTTTTTTTGTTTTTTTTTCGTACATACCGTATTTTCACTGCCGCTTCCGGGTATGTCTTCTGCGGGACTGGGCATTCCTAATTGTTTGACAGGCTTCCGACCGTCGCATACAGCGCATCACGAGTTGCCGAAAGAATCCAAACGTCGGTGCGGCTCTATACGGCGCCTGCGCACCAACGTTCGGTTTCTTTCGGCAACTCGTGACGCACAGTATGCGACGGTCGGAAGCCTGTCAATCAATTAGGAACGCCCAGTCCTAGAGAAGACATACCCGGAAGCGGCGGTGAAAATACGGTATGTACGGGGGAAAAAAAACAGCCGATTGTCATTAGGACAACTCGGCTGAATGTAATGTTAAAAATTTATTTTTTGGGTGAACCTCCGCTTTAAGGACTCTTAATATTTCGTTTTTGAATTCACTGGAAATCAAATTTATTTATTGATTGTTTCATTCTACCTCTATTGGTTTCACTTTTATGTCACTATATCGTTGTCATTATTTTTGGTACAAATATTGGATTTCACATTATTTATTTATTTATTTATCTTTGTTTATATTTATATACATAGTATATATTTATTCTTATACATGTTTACACACATTTGCACCTGGTCACTTTTTAGTGTTTACATTTATTAGTGTTATTTCATCCCTTTAGCGCAGGCACTTTAGAGGTTGCGCTCATCACTTTTTTCTTCATTTGCTTATTGTGTTTATGTTCACTTTATAGATTTGAGGACCAACTTCGCAATTTCACTTAGTCTAAATTTATACTCATCTAGTGCACACACCTGGCAAGCGCCAGAGATTTACTTTATATAACTAGATGTTGTTGATCTCTCTCTCCTCTCCCCTGCAGCAGCCACTGGTTTTTACAAGAGAGATTATGTGACCAGAGCAGCCTAAAAATAAGTAAGTATACACATCTTTTTTTACAAAGGTTAGTTAGTGTAGATGTTATGGGGGAGGGAGGATCTTTTTAAGACCTGTTGGGTAAGGCCCCTTTCAGACGTACGGACGAACGGTCCGTTTATTACAAGTTTGTTTACGGACTTGTAATGGTTCCCTATGGGATTGCAGACGTTAGCGGATGATGCATCCACTATGTGCATCCACTATGTGATGATGTCCGCAACCATCCGCGTCCGCAAAAATCAGCTTTTGCGGACGGAAGAAAACACTATTTTTCTTCCGTCCGGCGGAACGGATCAGATGAATACGGACACACGGTCCGTATTCATCCGATTCCCCATAGGGGAGAGCAGAGGAGAGACAGGACGGTCTCTGCACTGTGTGCGGGGACCGCCCTGTCCGCCGACAGCTCAGCAGGGATCCCCGCTGAGCCGACGGACACACACGGATCGGATCAATTACGGATCCGCTCTGTGTGAAAGAGGCCTTAAGCCCAGAATAATTTTTTAACACAGTGTATTGACAACTATCAATGTAGCTTTTTGTCTACACCAGTGGTTCTCAGATTCAGTCCTCAAGTACCCCCAACAGGCCATATTTGCAGGTTTTCCTTTATCTTGCACAGGTGCTTTAAATCAGAGTCAATGGTTTGGTATTTTGGACAGCTATTTTATCTAAGAGAAATTTCCAAAACATGGCTTGTTGGGAGTACTTGAGGACTGGGGTAGAAAACCACAGGCCTACACCTCTGCTTTCATTTTGTAGATGTATCTATGTTATTGTGTTTTCTGGAAATAACATTACTTACAGCTGCTCTAATAAATCCTATAGCAGCTTGTTAGTGGCCAACACATCCTCTACTATATGATTAAAAATAATCATGTATTTTTACCATGGTAGAGAGCCAGCCAAGGATGTGTTTTATTACTGTGCTTCATGTGACTTATCCATTCCAATCATTTATTTATATAAAGCACCCCACTTACTATTATTTTATGTTGGGAAAACAAATTGTTAGTCTAGGTGCACTTCAACTAAACTCTTTTTAAATATATGGCTGCATGTGGTAGGGGAGGGGCGATGAGCATTCTTTAGATATACAGTATATGGGTGTATTAGAGGACAGCAGGACAATTGCAAATAGCAATTTTATGCTGAAAATCAAAAAAGCACATGTTATGGTTTTACTACAAGAATTTAAGTAGGACCTAAAGTGTTTGTAAAGGCTTATGTAGCGCTAACCCCTCAGGAGCCGCTGGTTGATTTGGGATCGGCGTATTAAGTTACCTCTAATCGTTGTCTAGGAATGGTAGTAGTGAGTAGAGCAGTAAACGAATGTCCAATCAGCGGAATAGGTTTTCTGAATGCTTTATTTCACGGCCCAACACCACCAACATCAACACGAGGTAGGACAGGAAGGGTTGATGGAGTAAAGAACTTTGCGGTATCAGGCTTGGATGAGAAAAGAGCAGTCCTGCTCTCAGTAGTAGTAGATACAGTTTGTCGCCACTCCAGCCAGAGTGGGTGAAGTGCCCCCGGACAGACTCCTGCCACGAGCCTGGCAGCCGAAGTGTCACTTTAAAGTTGCTGGGGAGAACAAGTCACTGCCACTGACTTGGCTCTGAATTTAATGAAAAAGGGGTCACAATATGTGGCCACTTTCCTGGGATTGCGGCCTCCCCAGCTTTGGTTAGCAGGGCTAGTTAGTTAGTTTAGTAGGGGTTAACGCGGCAGCTGGGGCAATCAGCTGCAAGGGAGCTAGCAGGAAGAGCCAATAGGCTCACAGGGAATGTGCTGGAAGCCTGGGCGAGTTTATTTAAGGAGCAGCTGGCTCCGGGGCTCTTCCTCTGGCCCGGTGGACGTGGAAGAACCATGAACTCCCAGGAACTCCTCGGCGAATGCAGTATGTCACAGCCCTTACCTATGGAAGACCTGGTGCGTCAGCTAATGGAGAGAGCGGGCGGAGCAGGATGTCACGTACCTCAGAGGGTGAGCCCGACGTGCAGGAAGTGGCAGCCGTTACTCCTCTGATTCCGGGACCCCTGGTAGAGTAGACAGGGGGAACGGAAATACAGAGTCGCACAAGCGCCTGGAGAGACGCTGATGCAGGGGCTGGTGGTTGCTTCTGCAGGATCTGATGGAGTCTCTGGAAGGCGGGTGCAGCCTGGCAAGTAGCAGACCGGTGAGAAGAGGTCTAGTAGATCAAGCAGCAACAAGTCCCAGAAGACAGTGCAAGTCCCAGAAGCCGGAGAGAAGCTGGACCAGCCGATCAGGCACAGGAAGGTCAGGATGGTAGAGGGGTCGTCAAGCCGGGTCAGTAACAGGCGGGCGGCAGAGTACCAGGGATGAGGCAGAGGGATGGTCGGAGCAAGCCAAAAGGTCAGGGCAGGCGGAAGACAGGATCAACAGGAACAAGCCGGGTATCAGGATCAGGATTCAAGCAGGGGTAACAGGTACTGGCAGGTTCAGGAAACACTTCAGACCGGACAGCAAGGGGCCAGACTCTCAGGACGCCTTAAGTACCTTGTTTTGGCGCCGAATTGCCGTTTGCACGTGCCCGTGCGCCGTTGCCGCCGGTGCGCGTGCCCGTGCGCGCCGTAGTACCGCGAACGCGCGTGCCCGTGCGCCGTTGCCGCGATTGCGCGTGCCCCGCGCGCGCCGATGCGCCGCTAGCGCCATCTGGTGGCTGAGGTATTTCATGACACAGGAGGAGAGGCTTGGCTACGTCAGTGCCTATCAGCAGCCGCGGGAGAGGAGTCGCAGAATGCGGCGTTGAGCACCATGGGCGTGGCAGAGGAAGGTGTGCTGGCGGTGAGTGACAGCTCGGAACGGGGGTCTCCCGCACCCGCCCCCCTGCGGAGAGGAAGACGGAGCGTACCGCCCGAGAGATACAGCCAGCAAGTGTCGGCAGCTGTAGTGTCGTCTCCGCCTCAACGACAGACAGCAGAAGAAGAGGCGGGTGGAAGCAAGAGGAGCGGAGGTGGGAAGAAACGGAGAGCGGCGTCCCAGTCCCCAGCGAAGAGAGGTGGGCAGCGAGGTCAAGGCAAGAAGAACGTGCAGGTCTCCAGAGGTCGCCAGCCTGCGGCGCAGGCTCCCAGTCAGCAGCAGGTTCCCCAGAGCTGGGGAGCACACACAGCGGTGCCGCAACAGGCATCAGGGACACAGGCAGCGCAGCTTCAAGCACCTGCGGCGTTGCTGGAGCAAGCGGCTCAGCAACATGTACCACAATCACAACCAGTTGGTGAGTTAAGCCAGTTGAATATTTTATCTGGGCTTGTGGGATCTCTGTCTGGTTTATTGCAATCTCTTTCAAAAATGCCTGCTGTTTTACCTTCTCCTATACCAGGGATATGCAATTAGCGGACCCCCAGCTGTTGCAAAACTACAACTCCCATCATGCCTCTGCCTTTGGGTGTCATTCTTGTGGCTGTCAGAGTCTTGCTATGTCTCATGGGACTTGTAGTTCTGCAACAGCTGGAGGTCCGCTAATTGCATATCCCCGTCCTATACCTTCAACCCCTATTTTGCCTGCTGTCCCTGACATCCTGTCTGCTCACCAGGGGTGTTGAATATAATCGATGCATCGATGCATCGCGATTCGGGGCCCCCCGATTCTGCATCGATGCATGTGACCCCAATAATCGATGTCGGGTGACGTCATCCCGACTTGCCACGCCCCTCCCGGGAGATCGCTCCGAGCAGGTCTTTTAAAATGTTTTATTTGTAATAAATGCGGTTTGTAATCCATTGTTTGGCAATCGCTGTGTGTGCTTTTTTTAAATTTATGTAGATTCATACCTCGTAGCTCCGTGTGTAGTAACTGTACATGCGATCATGTGACTCCATGGTCCGGCCCGCCTCTCTCTTCCTCTGTCCTCTCACATCCCTCGTCTCAAAGTCTCTTCTGATGTCAGCCCCGCCCGCCTCTCTTGTGATCTGTTACTTTAGCTATAGACGATGGGCGGGGCTGAGAACGGACATCAGGAGAGAGAGGCAAGTCTGAACATGGAGTCAAATGAGGGGAAAGTAATATACACACGGAGACATGAGGTATGATGATTCTGCATATGTTGTAAAAAGCATATTACAGCCCTGGCTATAACAGCATTTATTATCACAGATATTTTATCAGCAGTCTGATTCCTACACGTGCTCTGCCTGTGCAGGCATTTCTCTGACTCTCTGCACATTCCACTGTGTTAACTCCTAGTGTGCTGGAATGTGCAAAGAGTCAGAGAAATTTCAGCAGACAGTGCAGTGCAGTGAAACTCACAGGGCTTTGTCAATTGTGAAATCTAATCCCTGAGTCCTGCCCCCCCCCCCCCTCCCAGCAGCCATGTGTGTATTCCTGTGCACTTTTTAAAGGGGAGTTTCACCCTATTTACACCCTTTAAAAATGCACAGATGACAATGAACCCTCAATAAAAAATATCAGCAAGGACTTGGAAATGTGTCAATTGTAATAGAAAATAAATAACACGGTAGTCCTCGCTGTACTGATATTTTCATTGAGGGTTCATTGTCATCTGTGCATTTTTAAAGGGCGTATTGATGACAATGTCAGCACATAAAAACACACTGAAAATGCACAGGCAAAATCATGTATTTTCCTCATTGTTCCCTCCAATCATCCTCTGTGCGCAGAACAGCATGTAAGTACAGAGGAGGAGGGGGTGCTGTTATCCGGGGACACAGGGAGGGTACGGGCATGTAGTGGAATCTGATGTGTCACCTGTGATAAGTTATTGTCACTGCAGGGACTGGGCTGTATGGAGGAGAAATATAGACCATCTCCTGTAGCATGTCTGCAGTCTCTGACCATCTCCTGTATCATGTCTGCAGTCTCTGACCATCTCCTGTACTATGTCTGCAGTCTCTGATCATCTCCTGTAGCATATCTGCAGTCTCTGATCATCTCCTGTAGCATGTCTGCAGTCTCTGATCATCTCCTGTACTATGTCTGCAGTCTCTGATCATCTACTGTACTATGTCTGCAGTCTCTGATCATCTCCTGTACCATGTCTGCAGTCTCTGATCATCTCCTGTAGCATGTCTGCAGTCTCTGATCATCTCCTGTACTATATCTGCAGTCTCTGATCATCTTCTGTACTATATCTGCAGTCTCTGATCATCTCCTGTACTATGTCTGCAGTCTCTGATCATCTCCTGTACTATGTCTGCAGTCTCTGATCATCTCCTGTACTATGTCTGCAGTCTCTGATCATCTCCCTGTACTATGTCTGCAGTCTCTGATCATCTACTGTACTATGTCTGCAGTCTCTGATCATCTACTGTACTATGTCTGCAGTCTCTGATCATCTCCTGTAGCATGTCTGCAGTCTCTGATCATCTCCTGTACTATATCTGCAGTCTCTGATCATCTCCTGTACTATATCTGCAGTCTCTGATCATCTCCCTGTACTATGTCTGCAGTCTCTGATCATCTCCTGTACTATGTCCGCAGTCTCTGATCATCTCCTGTAGCATGTCTGCAGTCTCTGATCATCTCCTTTAGTATTTTGGGGGGAGAGCCATGCGCACTTGCGCTGCAATCGTGATGCATCGTGATGCATCGCCGAATCGAATCGAATCGTGGACTTGATAATCGTAATCGCATCGAATCGTGAGACCGGTGAAGATGCGCAGCCCTACTGCTCACCCCCCTGCACAGCATAGTGTGTTAGTAAATTTGTCACAGCAAGGGGCTGGTGAGTGTGTAGCTTCAGGGTCCAATGCTAATGTACCAGAGAGGGTTATGAAGGAGGCTATGCCCTGCGAAGTATCACCACTAGGGTACCACTTAAGCACAGCGGTGAAAGAAAAAATTTACAATGGGGAGTACATTGATATTCTCTCGCTTCTTCCCGGTCAGAAAGAGGGTGGTTTTAGAAGAGGTGAGGATAAAGGTGAGGATGAGAGGCGAAGACTGATCCCACGGTCGTTTAATAACTGGCTTCAGGCCTTCTGTATTTATGCTGGAGTGTTGGGGGAAAAACATCCAGAGCAGTGTGGTGGGTTGTTTCAACATGTGGATCATGTGTTGGAGGCATACAAGAGCTTTGGGGGCCTGGGGTGGTTTTATTGTGATGAGTCATACAGGCAAAAACTCGCAATCCACCCAACACTCAGATGGGGGATGAAGGACGTTGGCCTGTGGCTCAACTTAATGGCACCACAAAAACCAGCAACACCTAGGCAGATGTCAGGCACTCCTTCCACAGCGGCTTTTAGGAAAGGCTGCTGCTTTGCCTTTAATGAAAGTCAATGTCGCTGGAACAACTCATGTAAGTACAGACATGAATGCTCAATTTGTGCCGGGACGCACCCAGCAGTAAAATGCTTTAAAAAGAATGCGGTGGCGGGTCCTTCCCAGTCGCAGAATATTTTTCACAAAAGCCTGCACACCAGTGAGGCTGGAAAGTCTGCGCCCGTGGCTGGACAGTTACCCAGACAGGGAGAAAGCATGTTTAATCAATGAAGGGTTCGCTCAAGGTTTTCCGCTCCCGGCATTTTCAGGGCAAGGTTGCAAGCTAGTGGGTAATTTAAAATCAGTAGAGCAATTTCCCCATGTGGTAAGGGACAAGTTATGTAAAGAATTAAGGGAAGGGAGAATTGCAGGGCCTTTTGACCATCCACCGTTTGGTAATTTTAGAATCTCTCCTTTGGGGGTGGTGCCCAATCGGGAACCAAATGAGTATCGTATTATACATCATTTGTCATTTCCAAAAGGTGACTCTTTGAACGACGAGATCAATGGCAAGTTATGCGCTGTGTCATACGCGACATTTGAGGAGGCAATGGATAAGATCAGATTGTCGGGTCCTGGAGCGCTGTTAGCAAAGGCTGACATAAAGTCAGCGTTCAGGCTGTTGCCAGTTTCCCCTAACGCGTTTTGTTCTTTAGGTTTTTATTTTGAAGGTCAGTATTTTTTTGACAGGTGTCTTCCGATGGGGTGTTCCCTATCTTGCGCCTATTTTGAAGCATTCTCCTCGTTCTTGCATTGGGTGCTTAGTTCTCGTTCTGGTGTGGACAGCATAGTCCACTACCTAGACGACTTCTTGCTTATTGGGCCCTCCCATTCTAATTTATGTTCTGAGTTATTGTCCAGTTTCCAAGCCATGTCCCGGGAGTTCGGGATCCCCCTAGCGGAAGAGAAAACATGTTTGCCCAGTGTGTCTTTGGAGTTTTTAGGAATAGTAATAGACACAGTTAAAAAGGAGTGCCGTTTGTCGGACACAAAAGTAAGTAAATTGAGAAGTTTGATTGCGGCGGTCATTCGGAAAAGGAAGGTGCGCCTGAAGGAGATGCAGTCGCTATTGGGCGTCTTAGCGTTCGCTTGCAGAATCATGCCAGTAGGCAGAATTTTTTCGCGTCGGCTTTATTTATCTATTTCCGGTTTGAAATCACCGTTTGACCATATCAGAGTAACGGTTTCTATGAAAGAGGACCTGTTGGTATGGGCCAGTTTTTTGGACACCTATAATGGTAAGTCTTTGTTTCAAGCGGAGTTCATTGTCGCGCGCGAGTTTTGTTTATTCACAGATGCGGCAGGTTCCAGAGGCTTTGGAGCGATTTGGCAAACACATTGGTGTTGCGCGGCATGGCCGGAGGCCTGGGTAAGTTCAGGAGCTACCAGAAATGTAGTGTTACTTGAATTGTTCCCAATTTTGGTGGCGCTAGAGTTGTGGGGGTTGGAATTTGCGAACAGGCGGATTTTAGTCGAAACCGACAATAAAGGAGTGTTATATGCGATCAACTGTTTGTCGTCTAGTTCATTGCAGGTGGTCAAGATTCTGCGGCAGGTGGTCTTCAGGTGCCTCAAGCTTAACATCTGGCTGAAAGCTAAGTATACCCCTGGGGTTCTGAATAATCTAGCGGATGCATTATCTCGATTTCAGGAGGAGCGGTTTCGGTCTTTGCTTCCGGAAGCGGATGCCCTTGGATTCCAGTGCCCTGCCTACCTGTGGGAGATGATTTGAGGGAGGTGACGGCCGCCATTAGAGGTTCCCTGGCACCCAAGACGTGGGCATGCTATGCCGCGGCTTGGAGCAGTTGGTTATCCTTCACAAGCATGGGAGGGTATCAGGCTAGTGGGCATTCGGAGGGTGCCATTTTGGCATTCTTGGCTTCTTTAATGCGGCAACACTTCTCGCATAGTCATGTCACCAAGGTGTTAGCCGGCATTTCCTTTTATTTCCGTTTGTTAGGTTTGAAACCTTGTTCTGATTATTTCTCAGTTAGACAGGCCCTGAAGGGGTACAGAAGAGGGAATTGTAGCAAGGATGAGAGAAGGCCTATCTCGCTGGATATCCTCAGCGGACTCTGTAGGGCCACATCGGCAGTATGCTTTTCGGATTACGAAGCTTTGCTCTTTAGAACAGCGTTCGCGTTGGCATATTTTGGGGCATTCCGTATATCTGAATTGTTACCGGCCAACAAGAAAGGGGTTTCCGGGATTAGGATGGAACACGTGGTGTTAGATCGGGAAAGGGTCCATATATGGCTAAGCTGCTCCAAGACAGACCAGGGTGGCAGGGGTAGATGGGTGGAATTAAAGGTTCAAGATGGGTTGGCCACATGTCCAGTAGCATTGGTAAAACAATTCCTGGGGGTTAGGCCACCCGGGGCCACGTGGATTTGGAGGGTGGCTATCCGGGGCTGTACAGGCGGGATGGGGTTCACCTGTCCGAGGTGGGCGTAGATATTTTCAATGTTGGGTTACAAAACATAGTGGAGAAGGCCGCGACGTTTGGGGTGGGCCGGGCTTGATGCTCAAGTCCGGCGTGTGGGGGACTTTAAAATTTTGTGATTAAAAAATTATTTCTGCTTGAGTTGTGAGAACTGAGCAGGTAAAGTATGGTATTGATGGTTATGATGAGTTATATGGATTCTGAATGAATAAATTAAACTATAAATCTATTATTTGTAAATCAATAAAGGCGTCGCGGCCAAGTTTTTTGCCAAATAAAAGTGGTTTGTGTGTTTATATTTAGGTACGGGTAGGTGGTTGGTTGGGAGGGTGAGGCCTGCAATACCATGAAAAAGGGGTCACAATATGTGGCCACTTTCCTGGGATTGCGGCCTCCCCAGCTTTGGTTAGCAGGGCTAGTTAGTTAGTTTAGTAGGGGTTAACGCGGCAGCTGGGGCAATCAGCTGCAAGGGAGCTAGCAGGAAGAGCCAATAGGCTCACAGGGAATGTGCTGGAAGCCTGGGCGAGTTTATTTAAGGAGCAGCTGGCTCCGGGGCTCTTCCTCTGGCCCGGTGGACGTGGAAGAACCATGAACTCCCTCCCCCCCGCCCCAGTCGCGACGACTTTATGTGATGGGTCACCCTGGATCCAGGGGGGACTTTAAAATTTTGTGATTAAAAAATTATTTCTGCTTGAGTTGTGAGAACTGAGCAGGTAAAGTATGGTATTGATGGTTATGATGAGTTATATGGATTCTGAATGAATAAATTAAACTATAAATCTATTATTTGTAAATCAATAAAGGCGTCGCGGCCAAGTTTTTTGCCAAATAAAAGTGATTTGTGTGTTTATATTTAGGTACGGGTAGGTGGTTGGTTGGGAGGGTGAGGCCTGCAATACCAATAGGATGCCAGATGAGGCCTCTGCCACAGGCTCAATGCTGACAATGGTGAACAGCAGAGCAAATCTTGCCAGTCTTTCTCTTTGGGGTCACCCACTGACAGTACTGAGGTTATCTGTCAGTGTTCAGTTTCCCAGATCCCTGATGGTTCGTTCCAGCTTCTCAGATAACCTGCCTCCGGGTTCTCCTTGAGCCGATCCCCCACCGCACAGCACGTAGCTTAGGATCTCTTTAGTAGAGTTGGGGACCCAGTAAGTCACTGGGGCCCCTGACAGCATCAGTTGCTCCAGGCCATGAGGGCCCAGAGTCAGGAACTCCGCGTTGCGTGCGACCCCAGGCCAGGTAGGCCATAGTGGTGGGGCCCACGATGTGCGCACACCCTAAAGGTGGATGCACCTGGAACCAGGAACCCGCGAAGAACCCAGAACAACGACTTCCGCCACAGAAATACCCCCTCCCAGCATGCACCGCGAGGCTCAACTCCTCTCATTGGCTGCTGGGAAGAAGCGGCTCCGCCTGGATCCCCTCTGGCGCCATCTGCTGTCCAGAGATGAGACCATATCGTTGGACATACAGACTGACCCATAGGACAATCCAGAATTGATGACAGCCAATTTTAACAGAATCAGGAATGGGAGCAACTTACCTCTCTCATTCTCCCACTAACTTTAGCGTAGTGCCTTTACTGAAAGTAAGGGGGCGCTACACTTAGTTTAAAAAAAAGTAACAAACTAGTTTATACTTACAGTACCTGTTTTGTTCAATGAAATTGCACAGAGCCACTGCAAACCTCTTCTTTGCAGGTCCCCTGCAGGCACTCCTGGCTTCTCCCCTCCAGCGAGCGCCACATATGGAGGCACGTGTGGGGGCTAGTTAACTAGCCCCAATATATACATCTATTGCAACAGACAATGGGACTCGGCTTTGCCCCCACTCCCTTGTCACTGGCTTTGATTGACAGCAGTGGTTGCCATGGCCCCCACTGCCTCAACAAAGCCAGTGAGACCGGGAAGTGAGGGCAGAAAAAAGCTGCAGACGGGCACAAAGCTGGATCGAAGGGCAGCAATGGGGGATACTCATGTCTAAATATTTTTTACCTTAATGCAGGTGTAGCAAGGTCCCCAGCCTCCTTCGGTCTAATGAGAACCTCCAGGGCCAGAGAGAGCTGACATCCTTCTGTATATGGTGGGTTGTGAGGAATAGTGGGTGCAAACTAGTTATCATTGGGCGCCAGACACTTCTGGAATGTAAAAATAGATTTTATTTCTCTTAACAGAACTTTGGGAGAGAGGGTTAGGGCCAGGGCACCCTTATGTAGTTGCAAGATTAATTGGAAGACTCCGAGACTTAAACAGGAGGACAGACAGGCAGAGAAAGGCACCCAGCGAGACGCCACATCTGCATGTGCAGAAATGCTTTCTCCTATGGCAACAGTCTTTAACAGTTCCTAACACAAAGTGTAACAGTTCCTTCACTTCCACTACAATCACTACTTGTGAAGAGTCCATATTTGTGCAGGTTTCATGATTTGTTCTGTATTATTCTGAAGTGTGTGCATGCTCTGCCATTCTGACCCTGGTTTGCATTATTGGGCCAGATTCACGTAGATCAGCGGATCTATAGATCCGCTCGTTCTACGTGAATTAAGATCCGCTCCCGCAAGTTTAGGAGGCAAGTGGCTAATTCACAAACCACTTACCTCCAAACTTGCGACGGCGGATCCTAAATCCCCCAGCGGAATTCAAATTCCGCGGCTAGGGGAGTGTCATATTTAATACAGGCGCGCTCCCGCGCCGATTTAAATACGCATGCGTCGTCCGGGGAATTTCCCGGCGTGCATTGCTCCCACTGACGTCAATAGGACGTCAGTGGTTGCGACGTGATCTAGACTTGCGAAGCGCGTGTTCGTGAATCAGTGTACGCAAACGACGTAGGAAATTTCAAAATCGACGCGGGAACGACGGCCATACTTAACAATACTTACCCCTGCTTTTAGCAGGGGTAAGTATACGACGGGTACCGCGCTACGGAAACGACGTAAGAACACCGCGTCGGGTCCGCGTACGGTCGTGAATTTCGCGTATCTCGCTGATTTACATATTATTCAGTGTAAATCAGCGGGAACGCCCCCGGCGCCATTTTTAATTCAAAAAAAAGATCCGACAGTGTAACACAGTGTGACACTGTCGGATCTCAGCCCTATCTATGCGTATCTGATTCTATGAATCAGGCGCATAGATAGGACCAGAAAAAATCCGAGATACGATGGTGTATCTGAGATACACCGTCGTATCTGCTTCGTGAATCTGGGCCATTGATTCTAACTTTGCACCTGTTTAGTAAACTGCAAGTTACAGTTACTCTCTGTCGGACCATTTAGCCAATTATCCATCCTGTCATGTAGGGGACATCTAGAAATGCGTGCGCACTTGCGGCATGCCGTGATGTTACGTCGTTTGACGGCGGGAGCGACGGCGGTTGCCGGGGATTCTTCCTTCCGGAACGCCGGGGAGACCGCACAGGGGACGCCATTTTTGGCAGCCCACCTGATCCCTGTATATGGTGTTGTGGGGGGTTGGGCGGATGAGGGGTAGAGCCACAGAACCCGAGCACACCCAGTCATACAGACCCTCCGATATTTAACAAGCCCCAGTGAGCTTTCAGAACAGAGCCCACATGATGGTTAGGACAGAGGGATGAGCAGACTTTGGGTCCAAAAGAAAGTAAGGCCTGATCCCCTATATGGCTCCCTTTGGTAGTAGGTTTTCTACCCTTTCCCAGCTCGTCCCCCGCCCCCACCATTTGATTCAATTTTCTAATACTTATTTACTTCTATATATCTTTCTCAGACCCCAATACAGGCATCATCAACCCTATGCCTATCTCAGAGATATTTGTAGCATAAATCAATTAACAAGATACTTCACTATACTAAAAGGATTCATCCCACTCATTTAGACAGCCCACGTAAATAATCCTTCCCCCTCTCCCCCTCTTTTTCTCCCCCCCACATTATCACTGCATTCCCATTAGCTCACATTTTTCTCATAACCCATACCCACTATACTTTTCCACACACTGCCTCATACACACACAAACCATTATTATTTTTTTCTTTTCACACGCACATTTATTATCTTTTCTCTTTTATTTTTAGTTTTATACTTTTATCGCCTCACCACACTCCCCACATTTATTCCACGACATCTCACATCGTTTTCCTTTTACATTAATTTCATACTTATTTTTTTTTTTATGTGTTTGCAATTTTTCAGCTTTTTCCTTATGCACTCCTTACATAGGATATTGTCCCCTAGCTTTTCACCCTATTACTGCACATTCAATACCAACACTCAAAACATGTTTTCTCCATTCACACCTCGTTACATCCTTTGCTACACTGACACTCTCACTCACATTCACCAGCACATTTTACTGAACTTCCATTCCCATTTACCCCTTCTCTCCCAGATCTCTCACCACACATACACATTTCCTTACTTCACACAATTTGCTTCTTTGCACGTCCCCTCTTTTCTCTTCCTTTCCTTCCCCTTCTTCCCTCCCTTCTCTTCCATTACCTGTTGAATATCTATTTAGTATTTTTACAGGTTGTAATCCTTCTTTTATTCATATACTTTTCCAGGTGTTGTTGGTCTGCTCTTGCTGGGTCCGTGCTTCCTCCTTTTTTGTCATCTGGTTCTGTTTGGCTCCCCTTGGTCCCCCCTATCACCTTTTTGCCTCCCCCGCCTAGTGTGGGGTCTATAAGTGCGACCTCTCGTAGGCATAGAGGACACCCACTCATTTGCAGCCTGTTTTTTTTTCCATCGACCCTCCCGTTCCACATGGTTTTCTGGGGGCACTTTTTCTCGGTTATGGGGTCTGCGGTGGACCTATGGTTTCAGTTTTTTTACATTATTCTTTGGTAAATATACTCACCTACGCCAATATGGCGAACAATGATTGTATATATTCTACTGTATAATATTTATATGTTTGTTTTTTGTTTTAACAAACATGTTTTTTGTTTTAACAAACATCATTTATAAGTATCTTTTTCCAGAGTTCATGTTTTCAATCTTTTCCCCCTGAAGAGGCCTCCATTATTAAAGGTCGAAACGCGTCAGTTTCTAGCACAAGTTTACCTACTTCATTGTTACATGAACTCATATGGTTGTATCTATTCATATGCATATATTTTTAAATTGTATTCTGGAACTCATGTCTTGATCCCACTAGAACGCCTTTTCTCACTATGTACCTTTTAAAAAAAAATAATTTCTTCAACTTTTGAACCCATTATAATTTTTTGCTGCAACTCAAAGCCCCTTGGGGTACCTTTTTCTTCTACTAAGTTGTTTTCAGGGGTGTGCAGCCTCCATAACCCACAGTTAGTATCGCCTTCCCTCTGCTAACATCTAGAAATGTTAATCTTAACCACTTCTCTACTTTGGGTGTTTTTCAGATTTGGTGTTTACAAGACTAAAACAGTTTTTTTTGCTAGAAAATTACTCAAAACCCCCAAACATTATATATTTATTTTTTTCTAATACCCTAGAGAATAAAATGGCGATCATTGCAATACTTTTTGTCACACCATATTTGCGCAGCGGTCCTACAAGCGCACTTTTTTTTGGAAAAAAAACACTTTTTTGAATTAAAAAATAAGACCGTAATAAATTTGGCCCAATTTTTTTATGTATTGTGAAAGATAATGTTACGCCGAGTAAAATGATACCCAACATGTCACGCTTACAAATTGCGCCCGCTCGTGGCATGGCGTCAAACTTTTACCCTTAAAAATCTCGATAGGCGACGTTTAAAAAATTCTACAGGTTGCATTTTTTGAGTTACAGAGAAGGCCTAGGGCTAGAATTATTGCTCTCGCTCTAACGATCGCGGCGATACCTCACTTGTGTGATTTGAACACCGTTTTCATATGCGTATGCGTTCTCTTCTGCGCGCGAGCCCGTCGGGACGGGGCGCTTTAAATTTTTTTTTTTTTTTTTCTTATTTTTTACACTGGAAAAAAATAAAAATAAATAAATGATCACTTTTATTCCTATTACAAGGAATGTAAACATCCCTTGTAATAGAAAAAAAGCATGACAGGTCCTCTTAAATATGAGATCTGGGGTCAAAAAGACCTCAGATCTCATATTTAGGCTTAAATGCAAAAAAAAAAAAAAAAATTTTGAAAATGTCATTTTTTCAAATGACAAAAAAAAAAAATGTTTCTTTAAGAGGCTGGGCGGGACTGACCGGAGCCGCCGCTACCGACGGCTCCGGTAAGCGGCGGAGGGCGCGGGAGAGCGGCGGGAGGGGGGGGCCCTCTCCCGCCGCCGATAACGGCGATCTCGCGGCGAATCCACCGCGGAGACCGCCGTTATCGTTAACAGAACCGCTGACACTAAAGATTGATACCTCGGTTGTGGCAGCAGCTGCTGCCGTTACCGAGATATCAATCTTTAAAGTGTGGACGCATATATGTGTACAGCGGTCTGGAAGTGGTTAACTAGGCAGTACCCCAAAAAATTTACCCTTTGTCTGGAATTGCTCCTGAAACAAGGCAGACCACTTCCTGGTATGTGATTGTGCCTAGGTACTAGTACGGCATTGTAGCTGTAAATCTGCACTGCTTCCTATGCCTACTAGTCTCAGGAGATCTGGAGGGAGATTTGATGATGTAACTACTGTGCCATTCTTCACTGTTCTCCTAGCTGGAGGTTCAGATATGAGGAAGCAAAGCCCTGCCAAGATGGCCAATCTCCATACAGAGGCATGGTAAGTCAGTAATGGAGAAAAATCATCTACAGGAAGAACATAGGCATTACTGGTGACCGGTTGTTTCTCCTCTGCCTATCTTTTTTGATCACAGCTTCCAGAGTTCAGTTCCTTTTTAACTTATCTGTATCATTGGTTTGCCGTAAGAGCACAGCCAGGGGTGGACTGTCCATTTGGGCTTTTGGGCACTGCCCGAGGGCCCCATGCCACTAGGGGGCCCCATCAGGGTTGCCAGTATGTAAAAATCTGTGTTTTTTAACATCAGTCCCTGAAATGTCCCTTACCGGCATCCTTTTGATCTAAAAATCCCAAGATTATAGCTGCCCCGCCTCTCCAGTACCTTCTCAGTGTGTGTATATGTATACTGTGTGTCTGTATTCTGTGTGTATACTGTGTGTGTATACTGTATGTGTGTGTATACAGTACTGTGTGGCCCCATAATCTATTGCCTGAGGGCCCCATAATCTCCTATTGCCTGTGGACCCCATAATCTCCTATTGCCCAAGGGCCCCATGAGTTGTCAGTCTGCCCCTGAGCACAGCTAATATGCAGTCCAATGTCTACCCTCTAAATATAATGTCCTATTTTTAAAGGAAAGGTGCATTTTTCCTCGAATAATATGTTGGGATATCTAGTCAGTGTCAGTGCAAATAGTGCGTAGTGGGATGGTTCATTAAACATGATGGAAACCTGTAAAGAGGGTATTTGTGTAAAAACTATGGATCAGATGTCAGTTGAAAAGTGAAAGGTTGCTTCACAAATACTGCACATTCCCCTAATACGTGACTGTCATTGTTACCAGTAAAAATCTGAATTTCGTTGTAACCCTAACCCTGTGAAGATCATGCTTCATAACTGAAATAGGTAGGAGAGGGTTCTGCGGAATGAACACTTTGACTTCTTTGCATATTTTAGGTAAGCCGCACCTTAGATACACTTTCAGGTGAATTGCAATGCTGCTAGTAATGCATATTTATAGCATTACTAGGCTGCATTGTCTTTGAAGGTTCACATTTATGTGGCAGTACTGCATAGCTCGTGGTAACTAGTCACATTCAGCTTGACTTCTGTAATGCTGAAAACATTTTACCTCTCATCCAAGTAACTTTATTAGTTCTAATGAGTGTACAGGTGAAACCAGCCACTGTCAGGGTTGTTGCACAAAAGGTGCAAGAAAAGCCCTTGCTTCAGCTCCATCTCTACCATTGACCCTAGCATGTATATGAACAAATGTGGGGACTAATGTGAATATACAATAAAATATATTTAAAGTTCTACACTGAAAACTCCCGGGTTTCGGCGGTAAAACGCCGCTTTTTTAGCGCCGATTTACCGTCGTTCTTGCTGCGCTTTTCGGCTGCTAGCAGGGTGCTTTTAACCCACCGCTAGCAGCCGAACATGGGTTAAAAGTGCCCTCAAAGTGCCGCTGCAGCAGCGCTTTGCCGACGGTTCAACAGTGCTGCCCATTGACTTCGATGGGCAGGGGAGCTTTAGGAGTGTTGTATACACCGCTCCTTAAGCGCTGCAAAGAAACTGCTTGCAGGACTTTTTTTGACGCCCTGCCAGCGCAGTGCCCCAGTGTGAAAGCACTTGGGCTTTCACACTGGGATTGCAGCTGAGGCTTTTTTCAGGCGCTTTAAATACGCTATTTTTAACACTAAAGTGCCTGAAAAACGCCTCCAGTGTGAAAGGGGTCTAATCAGTGCTTTAAGTGGGCCAAAAGAGGTGCCGGTACTCTATTAGGCGCCGGTGCCCCCCCCCCCCCCCAATACTGATATTATATATATATATATATATATATATATATGAGCTCTCATGGAGGTAACATGGAGGGAGGGAGCTAACAGAAATGAAAATTGTCCATTACCACCAATAAAATGGTATTTCCAATTGCCATCAAATTACGTTTTTTCCTGACCTACCTTGTGGCAGCAGAGCGAGGCAGGCACTGAAGTCGGCGGGCAAATGGGAGGTCTGGTCTAGCACGCGGCCTGGCTCCGCTGCTCTCAGAGTAACTGACTGACTCATCTCCACCCCCCGGGAGCAGGCTGAGCTTGACTCAAGCACGTAGCCGACGCCGCCCGCACGGCCGCGGTGACTACAACTCCCATGATAATTAGCGGCACTGTGGCGACGTCACATGACAATAACAGTCATGATTCCGTCATTCAGCGCCGCAGACGGCTCGAGGACAGCCGCGGCGGCTATTGTTTCGCGGTCTGTCTGCAATACAAACAGACAACATTACTTGGGGGGGCACACAGTAAAATTGGGGGGGGACGTGGCCCGCTCAGGCCCCACCCTGGAGACGCCCCTGACTACAATGCTGTAGCTAGCTCTCCGCTGCGTTCCGGTACC
The DNA here is from genome assembly GCF_905171775.1 of Rana temporaria. Lineage (NCBI taxonomy): Eukaryota > Metazoa > Chordata > Amphibia > Anura > Ranidae > Rana > Rana temporaria. The sequence goes on from NC_053489.1 coordinate 80,557,390, forward strand.
GGAAACCCACGTACTGGGCGCACGAAGAGGTGCTGGTACTCTCCAGGGCCATTTTTGGAAGTGGCGGTACTGAGTACCGCCGCATTCCGGCCCACTTAAAGCACTGGGTCTAATATATAATAAAAGTAATGGTCAGCAGAACAATAATAAAGTCACTCCTCGACTCTCTTAGCTCTCTCTCTCTCTTCATGTCAGCATGTTTCCTGTCATCCTGTGTTCACGTGGAAGATGCTGATTGGTTCAGCGTACTACAGGCTCCTGAGATGTGAATTCCAGTTCTGGAGAAAGAGAGGTGGGGGGAGGGGACAAAGAAAAATGGAGAGAAAGAAGAAGGGATAGAACGAACAAGAAAGATGGATAGGGAGAGAGAGAAAAGGGGAAGAAAGGAGAACAGAGAGCAAACAATAGGGTAAAAAATATATGAAAAATGTTATTGGGGGAGGGGGGGGGGGGGTGACACCATATTTTACCGCACCAGGTGACACCAACCCTAGTGACGCCACTGCACCGCCTTCTCACAGTCTGAGGGTACATTCACACCAGATGCAATGGGACGGCATTGGGCAGCTATTCCAGCGGAGTCCCACCACAAGACAAGGTGAATACTTTCTGCCCGATTCACACCACTACTTTGCGTGGTGTTTAGGAGGAGGTGTTTGTTAAAAAAAGTACCTTTTTTAGTACCTTTCACTGTGGTGGCTAATAGAACATAACGAAGTGTCACTTTAGTGTTACTAAAATTGGAGAGTGCGGCCGAAAAAGCGGCCGAAAAAGGGTTAAAAGCGCCCTCAAGGTGCAGCTGCAGCAGCACTTTGCCGGCGGTTCAGCAGCGCTGCCCATTGATTTCAATGGGCAGGGGTGCTTTAGGAGTGTTGTATACACCGCTCCTAAAGCACTGCAAAGAAACTTTTCGCAGGACTTTTTTGGACACCCTGCCAGCGCAGCGCGCCAGCGTGAAAGCACTTGGGCTTTCACACTGGGATTGCAGCTGAGGCTTTTTTCAGGCGCTATACAGCCGCTATTTTTAGCGCTAAAGTGCCTGAAAAACGCTTCCAGTGTGAAAGGGATCTAATATATAATAAAATAAATACTATTCCACAGCATTCCTGGGAAGGCGGAAATAGTAGAATTTGTTCCCTGTGAGTGAATTATGTTTTATTCCGGGCAAAGGCACAGTATTGGCACACACAAGTCATTCATCTGTATTGATCTGCCAACGTTGGGTAACACTCTTACGTGATGGACATACTCATTGTCGTCAATGGATATTTTTGCCTAGAGTGGAATCCCTTGTTTGCTGATTCGGATGACATAAATGTCTGAAAACACAGGAGTGCACACAGCAGCGATGCACTTTATATAAGCGCACATGTATAGAATGTGCCTATATTTCATGCAGAGTCTGAGTGGTAATTATCGCAATGGAAGCAGCGAGTTTTTCTGTTTCCATGGCTACATAGTTGTTAAGAATATTAGTGTGGCGCGTGCCGTCCATTCATATTTTGCAGGTCATGCAGCTGATTGGAAGGGTCAGATAATCTGCTACAAAGAGGATTATTGAAAATATTTTTTTCCTATGGATAGGGATGGCTCGTGTTTGTGTGTGTGTAATTAAACACAGATTTTATTATGCTCACAGCAAATGATTATCATAGGCTTCTGTGGCCTGCCTGTTATATACAGTGTGTATATATATATATATATATATATATATATATATAAATATATATATATATATATATATATATATATATATATATATATATATATATATATATATATATATATATATATATATATATATATATATATATACATTTGATAGGCAATGTTTGTTTCTGAATTGTCCCTATAACATCAATGCAATCAGTAAAAGGGAAATATCCTGTGAAATGAAGACACCAAGGACTGCTTCACATTGATGGGTATTTTATAGCAATCCATGGTGGACAGGAAACTTCCTGGATGTCACATTAGATGCAGCTACATTGCAATTGCCTTGCATTCCCACAGCTAAACTTACCTTTGCTTCAATGGTCCCTGTTCCTTTACCAGCATCTTTTGCTGGGTGCCGGTCTTCAGCCGTCTTTATTGCCCAGAGAAAGATGATGTCACTCTTATGCATGTGCAGGAGTCAATATGTAGGCTGAACTGAACATGTGCAATTCTGTCTACATACTGCAGAGGACAGTGAGCAGGCAGGTAAGTGTATTTTATTGCATGTCTCTTCTGCAATAAAGAGCCAGCCTGCCTGCAGTATCTAATAGTGGGACTTCCACTTTAAATGAGCTGTGTTTGGCAGTGGTGCTGCCTGCCAAAAGCATCATGCTGTGTACAACTGACTACAACTGGACCATGGCAATGTTTGCCGGTAGGGGGCAGTAAGAACATAAAACAACCACCTGCTTGCACCGCTCCTTTGAGGCCCCTGTGAAAGAGACCTTAGAAGACTTCTGTGCTTACAAAGACAGCTTACCTGTGGGCTCTCACAGATCCCTGCCTGCCCTGCATATACTCACGGTAGGGACAGATGCCAACCAATGATCTCCCTGCAATTGAGAGAGAGCGAACTACCTACATTGTCGAGAAGTACTAGAGCCAGGCTGGGTAGGTGAGATGTAAGGAAGCTTTTTGAGATGAGAGCTGTAGAGGGAGATGTGTACAGAAGTGGGCCCATGTGGGAGAGTGGTACAGAAGTCTGAGCCAAGGAGGAGGGGTGGAAGTGAGATATGGACAGCCTGTGAAAGAGAGCTCAATCCTGCACCATAAAACCTGCACTCCTGAACGCTGCACTGTGTACATAGTGCACTCCTGAATTCTGCACTGTGTACATAGCGCACTCCTGAATTCTGCACTGTGTACATAGCACACCCCTGAACTCTGCACTCTGTGCATAAGGCACCCCAGAACTCTGCACTCTGTACATAGTGGACTCCTGAACTTTGCATGCATCTTACAGATACAACTGGCACTTTGAGGGCAACCATAATGTAGATGCGGCCCTCGATAAAATTTAGTTTGACCCCCCTAGGTATAGAGTAATGTAGGCTCAATACAAGCGCACATGGAAAACAATTGTACCGTTCACACGACAATGCTGTGTGGAGGTGAGTTGTGGTTCATTGCATTTTGCTGCATTTTCAGATGCATCGGGTGCCATTAAAAATAAATAGGACCCCTCTGTGTCTGCTAAAAAGCAGCGCATTCTGGCTGTGTGTGTGCTTGTGAGTAGGGATAAGCCGAACACCCCCCCCCCCCCGTTCGCACCAGAACCTTCGAACGGACCGACCGTTCGCGTGAACATATAGAACCCCATTGACGTCTATGGGACTCGAATGTTCAAATTCAAAAGTGCTCATTTTAAAGCCTAATATGCAAGTTATTGTCGTAAAACGTCTTTGAGAACCTGGGTCTTGCCCCAGGGAACATGTATCAATGAAAAAAAAAGTTTTAAAAACGGTAGTTTTTTCTGGAGCAGTGATTTTAATGATGCTTAAAGTGAAAAAAATAAATAAAAATTCCTTTAAATATCGTACCTGCTGGGTGTCTATAGTATGCCTGTGAGGTGGCACGTGTTTAGAACTGTCCCTGCACAAAATGAGATTACTATAAGAAAAAAGTCATTTAAAACTGCTTGCGGCTTTAATGTAATGTCTGGTCCCTGCAATATGAATGAAAATCATTGAGAAAAATAGCACAGACACAGACAGTACACACACCACGTAGCTTTAGGTGCACACTGCAGAGGACACAGACAGTATACCACGTGAAAGCACTTGCAGCAATATCCTCTGCCTGTAGTATTAATATAAGCAGATCCCTGACTCTAGGAAAAAATATGAGAAACACCAGCTTTACGTTAGGTGCCCAATGTGCAGAGGACACGGACAGTACACATACCACGTAGCTTTAGGTGCACACTGCAGAGGACACGGGCAGTACACACCACATAGCTTTAGGTGCTCACTGAAGAGGACACATGCAGTACACACACCACGTAGCTTTAGGTGCACACTGCAGAGGACACAGAACATACACACACCACGTAGCTTTAGGTGCACACTGCAGAGGACACGGACAGTACACACCACATAGCTTTAGGTGCACACTGCAGAGGACACAGGCAGTACACACCATGTAGCTTTAGGTGCACACTGCAGAGGACACAGGCAGTACACACCATGTAGCTTTAGGTGCACACTGCAGAGGACACAGGCAGTACACACCACGTAGCTTTAGGTGCACACTGCAGAGGACACAGATAGTACACCACGTGAGAATACTGCAGCTAGCACAATCACCTGCCTGCCTGTCAGTAAGTTAGGAAGAGCAGATCTAGCTAAACTATACTGTGTATATATATATATACAACACCTGGGATGCATATACTGTATATCCTCTACACACTGTAACTTTAACTGACTAGCCTGCCTGCTCTATCTACCTACTAAAAATTACACTCTCTCTCTCTGTCTTCTCTCTCTTAACCACTGCAACACACTACACAAGGCCGACCTGCAGGCAACCTTTTATAGTGTGGGGCGTGTACTAAACCCCCTGAGCCATAATTGGCCAAAGCCACCCTGGCTCTCCGTTTTTTGCAAGCTGTGATTGGCCAAGCATGCGGGTCATAGTGCATGCTTGGCCAATCATCAGCCAGCAATGCACTGCGATGCCGCAGTGAATGATGGGCCGTGAAACGCCACTCGAATTTGGCGCGAACGGCCCAAAACATTCGTAATTTGACGAACGATCGAACATACGATGTTCGAGCCGAACGTGAGTTCGACTCGAATACGAAGCTCATCCCTACTTGTGAGTACAGGAATACGTGTGATTTACATGAACCTGCAATTGTGTGGACCTACTGTAGGCTTAGGTTTTAAAAGGTGGCTATTTTTTAAAGAGATGATACTGTTGATGTATTTTGTGACATGCCGCGAAGGTATTCTTTCAAATATTCAATAATAATGAACTGTCCACTTTAAATTAGTTAGCATCTAGGACATCTAGATAGAAAATCAGAGAATGGGGTTGGCCAATGGCCGGCTATAATAGCCAGTACATGTACGGTGCAAAATCCATGACTCTATAATTTCACACATCGATGAACGCCATATTTTTAGCCTGCACATCTTATCAGCTCAATGCATGCACATGAATGGGCTCTGAAGTATGTTTAAATAGAGAAATTCCACCGTCCTTTCATGAGAAGTGCCAGGATATTCCCCCTCTTCTCTGGCTGTCTATTTTAGGAGAGTCATCATTTATGGATCGCCTAATGCATTCCTGTGAAGGTTACTCGATTAACAGAGGCACATTTCCTTTCTGGTTATGTGTATTGATTGGAGGACACAAGAGTTGAATTTCCAGCTCTGAACTGTTCACAAAACTCTTTCAACAAAGTATCAACAAGGAGAAAGTCTTTGGGGTCCATTTATTGAGGTCAGAAGTGTTCTTTTGCCTTTGTTCACAGGACAGTTTGCTCTATTTATAAAGCTCCCATGGCCATGCCAACTTTCTTACATTTCTAAACCTTCAGCCATTCGTACAAGTGCTGTTGGCGATTGTAATGTCATCTAAACGATCATCATCTGGGGTGGATCGTTTAGATTGAAACATGTCGGGAATTTGCTGACAATACTGCTCTTTGTTACATGCCTGTTACCAATGGTGAAAATGTGAGTGTAACCCCTTTTTTTGATTTTGCTACTAAGTAAACTTTTAAACGGATTTACACTATGTGCATCTTTGCCTTCTTTTTTCTTACTTCCGTTGTATTGAGTGTCTGAACCTCCATATGGACCCAAGTCTACAACCTAATACAAGGTGCTTCTGAACTGACTTTCACCTGATCCTGTGTTGGACTTCACCTCCTCGCTGGTATCATCAACTTTAAGCGCAATTGACCCATTAGGTATATGCCTATTTTGGGTCCACAGCTTCTGGTAAGCCTCCATTTACTTCGGTGCTGGATTTACACATCTTTTTTACCTATGAAGATTTATTATCATTTCTTTATTGAAGCTTTTTGCACATTTATTCACTTTGAACTGAATTTTGAGGATTTATTTAGTATTCATTTTTTCACAGTTTATGTTTATGGACTACTTCAACGTGTTTCATATGGACACTTTTATATGATTGGTTAACTATCAATATACCCAATCCTTCATTTCACTTATAATTAGCGCTACACTTTATGTTTTATTTTGTTTGTTTTTCGGAATTGATCTATTCTGTGGTGTTGGCTGCATTTTATAAGTTTTTCATAGTAGCGCGGTGTTTATCTATACTTTCAGTATAGTTATTTTCCACAAATTTCTTCAACAGTTTCGGCCAATATGTATTCTTCTACATATTTTTGGTAAAAGAAATTGCAATAAGCGTATATTGATTGGTTTGCGCAAAAGTGTCTAAAGTGGCAAAGATTTATGTCATTTTTATGGTGTTTTAAATATTATTATTTTTTATACTAGTAATGGCAATGATCTGTGGCTGGCGGCGATCGCCGGGCACGCACATCTGGTTTCCCGCTGTGCAGCGGGCGTGCGCGATTGGCTCCGGAGGCACTCGAGCGCCCTCTAGTGGCTCTCCTGAGCAAAGCTGTAAATGTATGGGATTTCCCCCAGGAGAGCCATTCTGCTGCAGTATATCTGCGTGAGCTGGTCGATAACCAGTTAATGATGGTGCAGACAGCAAGAGAAAATTAAACTCTCCATCTTCTCAAAAGGCAATATATTTTTCTTTAAGAGGCTTATGACCCCTGTCAGTTTTTTTTGCCATCTGTGTCCCATTAGGGAGATTTCCCTTCACTTCCTGTCCCATAGACAAAATAGGAATTGAGATAAAATTCCTCCAAAGTGAGGGAATCCCAGGGTGTCCCCAGAACTAGTGACCCATTGGAAGATTTCCCAACTATTCTAGTTCTGAGGACAACCCAAAGTTTTAACTTTTCTTTCACTCTCAGTAATAATGGTAAACAGGACAAATTGAGAGGGTAAATCTCCCTAAGGGGGGCACAGACAGTAATAAAAACCTGACAGGTGATCTAATCCTTCTGCACTGTACCCAATACTTACAAAACTGTATTTAAAGGTAAGACTATTTTTTTATCGCTACCCCCAAAGTATAATTGGTTCCGTACCCTGCCTCTCAACCCAAAGAACTGTCCAACACCTCTGGCACACCTAACAAACAGTGTCCTTGCAAACAGTAATAACAGACACCACTATAGTGAACAGTATGTTTGTTTACTGGGAGACCTTCTACAATCAAACTAAACAGTAGTATGATAATGCAATAGTAATCAATAGCAAACTATGATCTTTAACAGCGTAAATCAATACCCAATGTAGACTTTTAAATAGCACAGTCAAATGACTTAAATCATCACAATGACCCTCATCACACCCAGAGATTACAGCAGCGGGGGTATACTAAGGAGCTGTATAAACAGTAGCCATTAAGTTATGCTGTTTGCTACATCTTTATATACAAATCACAAATATACTGTATACTTCAATATAACCAGCATCAGTTGAGTGTACAGCTTGTATAACAGTGTATATTATCTGTCCTCTCAAAATAACTCCACACACAGCCACACTCCACACACAGCCATTAATGTCTAAACCGCTGGCAACAAAAGTGAGTACACCCCTAAGTGAAAATTTCCAAATTAGGCCCAATTAGCCATTTTCCCTCCCCGTGTCATGTGACTTGTTAGTGTTACAAGGTTTTCAGGTGTGTTAAATTTGGTGTTATCGCTCTCACTCTCTCGTACTGGTCACTGGAAGTTCAACATGATACCTCATGGCAAAGACCTCAATGAGGATTGGAAAAAAATAATTGTTGCTATACATGAAGATGGCCTAGGCTATAAGAAGATTGCCAAGACCCTGAAACTGAGCTGCAGCACAGTGGCCAAGACCATACAGCGGTTTAACAGGACAGGTTCCACTCAGAACAGGTCTCACCATGGTTGACCAAAGCAGTTGAGTGCACGTGCGCAGCATCATATCCAGAGGTTGTCTTTGGGAAATAGACGTATGAGTGCTGCCAACATTGCTGTAGAGGTTGAAGGGGTGGGGGGACAGTCTGTCAGTGGTCAGACCATACGCCTCACTCTGCATGGCTGTTATCCCAGAAGGAAGCCTCTTCTAAAGATGACGCACAAGAAAGCCCACACATAGTTTGCTGAAGACAGGTGAGGAGTACAAAGACAAGTGTGTCTTGTCTACAGTCAAACATGGTGGTAGGAGTGTCATGGTCTGGGGCTGCATGAGTGCTGCCACACTTCATTGAGGGAACCATGAATGCCAACATGTACTGTACTGAGGCATACTGAAGCAGAGCATGATCCCATCCCTTCAGAGACTGGGTCACAGGGCAGTATTTCAACATAATAACAACCCCAAACACATTTCCACGACGACCACTGCCTTGCTAATAGACATGTGCGTTCCCGTTCGTAACAAATGGATTTTCATACAAATTTGTTAGTATTCGTACATTCGGATCAATTTGAACATCCGAAAAGCTGAAAGAACCAAAATACGAAAATTACGGCATTACAAATAAGCAAAATAACGAACAAGCGAAAATACGAACGTACGATTGGACAATCTTACTAAAATACGAAACACCCGAAACAGCAAAAGAACCAAAATTACATCTATAACTAACGATTTGCGTTCCGTATTTTAAATCCTTTGTCTGTTCGTATTTTCATTTGCATGTTCATATTTTCATTTGTGTGTTTTGTAAATTCGTTTCTTTGTCTGTTCGTAAATTTGTGTACTCTAATCGTTCTTTAGAATAGGCACTGGGCAGTGTAGTTAGTGAGTGATGTATCTTACTTAATATCTTAGCCAATCAGCTTATCTCTTTTGTGCGGAGTCGCATTGGACAGTGTAAAGCCTCGTACACACGGTCGGAATTTTTTGGAAAACGCTAATTTTAAAGTTTGTTGGCAAAAAGTCCGACCGTGTGTACGGAGCTTAAGAGAAAGTCTATCTTAATATGGATTAGCCGCGTGTTGAAAATGAAACTAAAATACGAGATTGCGAATGACCGCGCCGCAATGTATTTCCGAAAGTACAAAATTACGAATCCATTAAACGAAAATTATCTAACAAAAAATAAATTAGACAGAATTACGAATCATTCAGTATAAACGAAAATAAAACTGTTACGAAAATACGAACGGGTCCGAATAGGAAAACTTGCGTCTTGCGAAATTACGAATCTTTACGAAAATACGGAACGAAACAAAAAAAATAATTTTTTTTTGTTGTGCACATGTCTACTTGCTAAAGAAGCTGAGGGTAAAGGTGATGACATTGCCAAGCATGTCTCCAAACCTAAACCCTATTGAGCATATGTGGGGCTCCTCAAATGGAATGTGGAGGAGCACAAGGTCTCCAACATCCACCAGCTCTGTGATGTCATCATGGAGGAGTGGAAGAGGACTCCAGTGGAAACCTGTGAAGCTCTGGTGAACTCCATGCCCAAGAGGGTTAAGGCAGAGTTGGAAAATAATGGTGGCCACACAAAATATTGACACTTTGGGGCCAATTTGGAAATGTTCACTTAGGAGTGTAGTCACTTTTGTTGACAGTGGTTTAGACCAGTGGTCATCAACCCTGTCCTCAGAGCCCACTAACAGGCCAGGTTTTATGTATTACCTTGGGGAGATGCATACTAAAATACTGCAATCACTGAGCAGCAAATTATATCACCTGTAGTGTATTTCAGTTATCTTGCAAACCTGGCCTGCCCTGGGGACAGGGTTGATGACCACTGGTTTAGACATTAAAGTCTGTGTGTTGAGGTATTTTGAGGGGACAGCAAATATACACTGTTATACAAGCTGTACACTCACTACTTGTAGCAAAGTGTAATTTCTTCAGTTTTGTCACATGAAAAGATATAACAAAATATTTACAAAAATGGAAGGGGTGTACTCAGTTTTGTGAGATACTGTGGGTAAGCATATAATAAAGCTTACCTATAGGTACAGTAAATCCTAAACACGTGCCTTTCACAGGATATTTACTTTTGATGTAGCCGGACATGTCACTGGTACATGCAGGGCAGGACTTAGGGTGGTGGGGGCCCCTGGGCTTGAGTGTTGAAGGGGCCCCCTGGAGCCGAGAATTGGGGGGGATCGAAGTGAAGTTGTTGAGTGGGGGGGAGCGCATTAAAGTTGTTGAGCGGGGGGGATTTTGCAGTTGTTGAGCGGGGGAGTGCCTCTCACCTGTGCCAACAGCCGGGGCCACAGACTGTCATTAGCCCGGCTGTCGGCTTTCTTCCCTTCAGCAGCCACAGTCCTCCACACACCACTCCGGTTCCTCCTGCTTCCGTGCTGTCTCCTCTTGCAGTGCGGGAAAATTAACCCTTTTGCGGGACTGCGGGAAGAACCCGCAGAATCCGTGCATGTTGGGAGGTATGCGCAGGGCCGCCATCAGGAATTTTGGGGCCCCTTGCACAGCTTAAGGCATGGGCCCCCTGAAGCAGAGAACCTAGGGGGGGTGGGGGTGCTGCCGCCTGAAATTGAGAAGCGTGGGGGCTGCCGCAAATTGAGAAGCGGGGGGGGGCCTTTACAAAAAAATAAGAAATAAAGAAGAAAACAAATATATATAAATATATGTAGCCATCCGGGGCCCTGGGGACCTCTGGGCCTTTTAATAAAAATAAAAAATAAACCTCTGGGCCCTTTAATAATAAAAAAAAAACATTTATAAAAAATACATAAAAAAAGGGAGGTTGCCAAACCCGGGGGCCCTGGGGACCTCCTGGGCCCCTGGGAACCTCTGGGCCTTTTAATAAAAAATAAACAAAAATTAAAAAAATAAAATAAAAAAAGGGGGGGTTGCCACATGGGGCCCTGGGGACATCTGAGCCCTTTAATAAAAATATATATATATATATATATATATATATATATATATATATATATATATATATATATAAAAATATGTAATTTTTTTAATAAAAAAATAAAAATGGTGGGTTGCCATCCGGGGGCCCTGGAGACCCCTGGGCCCTTTAATAATAAAATATATATATATATATATATATAAAAATAAATATATAAAAAATTTTTTTTTTTACAAAAAATAAATAAAAAAAAGGGGGGTTGCCGTCCGGGGCCCTGGAGACCCCTGGGCACTTTAATAATAATAATAATAAAAAATATATATATATATATATATATATTATATTATATATATAAAAATTAAAAATATATAAAAAAAACATTTTTTTACAAAAAATAAATAAAAAAAGGGGGGGTTGCCGTCTGGGGCCCTGGGGACCTCCGGACCCCTAAAAAAAAAAAAAAAAAAAAAAAAAAAAAAAAATTTTTTTTTTTTTTTTAAAGGGGGCCCCCTATTGGGTGGGGCCCCTGGGCTTGAGCCCAGTCAAGGCCAATGGTAAGTCCGGCCCTGGGTACATGCGTTTTGAAGGAACGACATACCTTGCTGTTCCTGTGCCATGAACAATGGCTTTCACACACTAGTGAGAGTGACATCATTGCGGCTCTGGCCGCACACACAGCCGGAGTCCGCAAATTTGGAAGAAAGACTGGGTGAAAATGGAAACACCTTTCAGCAGTGACAGCACGTCGCAGGAGGGCTTTGTTTTAAGGTAAGTTTCACATAATGTGCTAGTATGCAATTGTTTGCACAGTGCCTGGACATCTTAAGGCAACCGCCTATATTGTAGACAACGCTGGTTTTACCTGTACTAATGTAAGTGCAATACTTTATATTAACCAAACCTTTTGGGATTTTACACAATCTGGCGTCTCTCATTTTATGATCAATCTGATTGTGGGGTGGATGGAGTCTGGTTTTAATATCCTGCTTATGCCCTGTTTGATCTGAGGACACATCTCTAGCTGATGACCCCTGCAAGGATTGTTACATCAAGCCTGTTTGACCCTTCATAATAAAGGATCCATGCTCTCTGGTAAGAGTCTGTATTGCCTGCGGTGACGTTACATTGTACGAGGTGGAGGGTTTTTTGGATTCAACTACTTATCCTGAATTGGTTTCCTAGAGTTGGATTTTAATAACCCAATATGAGATTTGTTAAGCGCATCATTTTTTTTCCTACACATTATGGCATTGCCTTGCAGGATTTAAAAAAAAATAAAAACACTGGGGTTTACTACAGCTTTAATGACAAAGTTTTGTTTATGAGCATGTATAGGAAATCCACCCCTGGGCACAGACACCAATATCCCCCTTTTAAATTGCATTTCCAGTTTTGCAATCACCTATTTCATATTGGACACATGTTCCAAATCTTCTATGTAATAAAGCCTTTATTATTTTATTTTTTTTAAACAAGTTATACTCATTGACCCTGAATTTCCACCAGCGATCTTGGCTACTCTTCTGGGTCTGCCCCCATAAAAAGTGTGTCATGGGGCAAACATGCAGATTCAATCTTGAGCCGGGCTGTGTGTGACCATTGACACAGTGTGGCTCACCCCCACCCCCTGCTCACAGGACTTGATTAGCAGCAGCAGGAGCAAAGCTACACTGATTTCAAAAAGTTTATGTACAACTTTTGGCGATTTCGCGGTGCAATTTCCATTGACATCTGTGCAGAAACCACACAGATGTCTCTGAAATAGCAGCCAAAATTGTGCGCGTTCAGCTGAACTCGAACGGCTTCATTCCCACAGCTCAGTGGGAACCTGGGCTTATGCGGGGAACTCGAAGTTTGAAAAGGTTTGCCTTTAGAGCCACTTTGGAGGAGAAGGCTGGGGAGGCTCTTGATTTTGCAAAGGCATTTGATACAGATCCCCACAAACTTACTGTACAAACTAAGGTCTGTTGGCATGGACCAAAGGGTGAGTACATGGATTGAAAACTGGCTACAGTGGCTTCTGTGCTAGGACCAATCTGGTTTAATTTATTCAGAAACAATCTGGTGGATGGGTTAAACAGCTCAATCTCTGTATTTGTGGAAGATGCCAAGCAGGGCAATAACTTCTCCACAGGACGTGGAAACTTTACAAGATGTGAACAAATTAATGGGGTGGGCAACTACATGGGAAAATAAGGTTCAAAATTTAAAAAAGGAAAGTAGTGCCAAAAATTTGAATGCAATTTACTTGCAAGGGGAAGAATCTCAGGAGGAATCTGATTGAAAAGGACCTGGGGGGGTCTTAGATGATAGGCTCAGCAATAGTATGCAATGCCAAGCAGCTGAAAGCAAAGCCAATACAATATTTGCATGCATTAAAAAGGGGGATTCACTCCAGAGATGAAATGAGAATTCCTCCACTTTACAAGTCTCTGGTCTGGCCGTACCTGGAGTATGCCGCCCAGCTCTGGGCACCAGTCTGGGGGGGGGGGGGTGCTGGAACTGGAGAGAGTCCAGAGAAGGGCAACAAAGCCAATTAAAGTGACTGGAGGACCTCAGCTATGGGGAAAGACTACAAGCATTGAACTTATTCTCTGGAGAGGCGACATATCGATGTATAAATAGCGTACTGGTGACCCTAGCATAGGAGAAAAAAAAAAAAAAAAAACTTCAGTGAAAGGGAATTTAAAGACACGCAGCCATTCACTAAAATTAGAAAATAAGCGGTTTACCTTAAACTGAGTAAAAGGTACTGTCTGAGCGGCAATTCTCTTCCACAAACAGTGCTTCTCTTTTGAATCTCACCAACTATGCAGGTGTGTTTACTATGATTAACCATGTCTGTTCTGGCAGATTTCATCATTTGTAAACCAGATGTGAAACCCATTGGTCCCAACAAAGGGTAAAAAAAAAAAAAAAAAAAAAAAAAAAAAAAAAAAAAAAAAAAAAATATAAATATATATATATATATATATATATATATATATATATATATATATATATATATATATATATATATATATATAAATAATCCCCCCCATCAAGGATTTTTACATTGTTTTTTAGTGTCCTTCTATTGCATTGCTGAAGTTATTCTGAATCCATGCTGTCTGACTCGGTGTATAATCCTGCTCCAAACTATAAATAAAAAAAGAAGTTTTTCCCTAAAAATAAGAGTGAATTTTCTTAAATTTACCTGAAGGGGGAAATACTTTAGGGACAAGTTCAGAGTTAAGGTTTGCTCCATCCTATAGAGGATTTGTGGTCTTCCAAGATAGAATCTATTTTGTGCGATGTGTCACGTTCAGCAGGCAGTACCATCTGCCGAATGCATACCATTCAACTAATTAGAATTGTCCCTGCAAATTCATGCAATGCCATGTGGTTGCGGTGCGGGGTTTAAACAGGCAGTGAAGAGGCGATATAACACCTCCGGCTGCCTGTCAAATGTCCTCTGAAGAGCCATCTACTTTTGGATTTCTCTTGAAAGTAGGGCCTCATTTACACATGTGGTACCGTATGTTGCACCTCTTCTAGACTCAAATCAAAGTGAAGTCAGGACTCATTATCCCATATGGGTTCCAGATCAGTGACTGCATTTTTCAAAATGAGGCTAGAAATGTACCTAGGATTATGAGGAATCCCAGATCACAGCGATTTAGGCCTTAAATATGAATTTGTAGCAGGTTACTTAAAAGTACAGGTTATATTGCATTCCAGCAGCACTGACTACAGGAAGTAAACTCTGCAACTCCCAGGATAAAGAAATGTACTTCAAGTTTGTGCAGTCATCCGGTGTATGGAGGTTTGTAGATTTATAATTTCTTATGGCAAAATTGTTCTCATATTTAACATATGTAAAACATAACCTTTTCATTCCTATACAACTAGTTTATACCTACTCTGGTGCAGCCAGAAGCAGCAAATATCTGGCATTTCTGAATGTTTATTAAGGTATTCTTAAACAGCTGGAATGTGGTCCAATTCCACCCCAAAGCATTTCTTTACTTTCTTTGATGGCAATCATTCCCACCCTACTACACAACTTCTGCCCCCCCCCCCCAACCCTCCTGTACCACACAGGCCCCCCAACTCCACCCCTCCTGTACCACACAGGCGCCCCCAACTCCACCCCTCCTGTACCACACAGGCCCCCCAACTCCACCCCTCCTGTACCACACAGGCGCCCCCAACTCCACCCCTCCTGTACCACACAGGCGCCCCCAACTCCACCCCTCCTGTACCACACAGGGCCCCCCCAACTCCACCCCTCCTGTACCACACAGGGCCCCCCAACTCCACCCCTCCTGTACCACACAGGCCAGGAGCAGCTTTGCAGACTACCAGAAGCAAACACAGGACTCAAGGGATTGTTTCATATTTCTTTATTGCCAACAACGTATACAATGTATACTTAAAATAGTTAAGTCCAAAAAAAGTCAAATACTTCACTTTTGGGCTGTAATAAATTAGGTTAGTAACTAGGAATGCACTTGTCCAGCCACAAAATGTGGGTATTAAAATATATATATATGGCCATAGTTCACAGTTTGGCAGCAGTAAGCTGCATTGATCACAGCGATTCCACTTGTCCATTCAAGCCAACATATCAGTCCCGGAATCATACGTGTTCACAGTTCCAATTCCATGTCCACCGAGTGCTCTCTACAGAGCAAAAACTTTGTCACCCCACTTTGTCAGATGCTTTCTCCTCGAGCCATTGTAGTTCCTTTCCACAAAGTATCCAATCAAACAAAACAATGGATCCAACAAAGCAGGATGAATGTACAGTCTGGTTCCAGCCCAGCGTGCTACGTAGGAAGTTTGTTTATCGTACCACCTCCTCTTTCCAAACATGCTAGGGTTCCAGCGCTTGTCAGTTCTCACAGTGAAGGACTTTATCCTCAACATTTCCAACAGCCTTCTGACACCTTAATTACACCTCTGCAACAACATGTTCAATGCATATTCCATTCGGTTTCTCAAGTCATTAGAGCCACCTGACATTAGTAACGTGCTCAGACGGAAAGTTGTAGACATCCTGTCTTCATTGATATAAGTCAACAGGTATTCGTCGTTTTGGTTGGTGATTATGATCTTTGTGTGGTCATGGTAGAAATTTACCTGTTAAAAAAAAAAATTATATTATAACTAAAATCAAACCTTACCAACATTGTTACAAATTATTACAAGACTTGGGCGACATGGCAGACAAATAGTGAGAAATACATACCTGAAATGTGCCATCATTGAAGAGCATCATTAGGGCCTTGTCAGACTTCAACCACTGCAGCAGGTACAATCGTGGTCTACATATGTCTGTTACACTGGGCAAGTCACCTCCCTTTAGAAAGAAAATAACATAACTGCTTAACATTACAGTTAAAACACTTACTGTAAAACTAAAACATTTGCACCTTCATTAGATACATTTTCCTGACAATACTATTAAAAAGGAAATAAAGGCTGCCATGGTGAACATTCTAAAAAAGGCTAGATAAGTGGCCATCTCAACTTCAATAGTGCAAGGTAAATTCAGAACAAGCATGCAACCAGTGTGGCAAGACCACTTGATCTGAATACTTCCCATCTGATTCAGTAATTCAATGCTGAACCAGGCAATTTGTATATTCAGAAGGACAATTAAAGAGGAGGTTCAGTCTCCACACAAATTACAAGTCAGCAACTAAAAATACTGTAGCGGCTGACTAAATATAAGGACACTTGCCTGTCCAAGGATCCAGTGCTGTCCTCACCCAAGCAGATTCTTCAATGGACTTCGCACTGGCATCTTAAAGGGAAACTGGCAATGAAGCCTTGCAGCTTCACAGCCAGTTCCCCATTGAGCTTTGTGAATGGCCCCAGTGTCTTCAGGGACCTATAATTTATCCCGAAAGGCTGCCGGTGAAGAGGGGGGTGCACTTCCACTTTGTTTATCACAGTGATCTGGGCAAAAGAGGGAATGGGAACCCCCCCTTCAAAAAACTAAAGGAATTGCTCTACTAAAAAAAACTGGAGTGCAAAATCTGGTGAGACTTCCCCCTCTAGGTGAAGTTCTGCTTTAACTAGATATTAGGCAGCACATTTCCTTGAGTTCTCAAAATAAGCTCTAACTTGCATGTATATGTACGATCAATTAAGATTTCAACATCTTGAAGGGACAGCTGGCCATAAGCAAGTTGTTGAGCAACCCGTTTACATGTATACTATATGTTCATCATAGGAATGACATTAAAAGGGTGATCTTGCATACATCAAATCACTACTTTTAGATAACCAAACATTGAATACTTACATCCATAAGATTCTCTTCCATGTAATGAGAGAAGTATTTTAACACCGTCACTTGGCTGAAATATTGCTCTGGGGCTTCTGTAGCTGCGAAGATGGAACACTGCCCAAGCTCAGCATAGTAGTGCACAGTCCTGAAAAGTAAATAGCACAACTGTAAGACACAAGACAAAAAAACAAGGCAAAGGAACATTATAAAAGCAGGCAATGTCCAGTTCTTACTTTTTGTCAGGCAATAGGCTCATGTGCGCTCCATTGTTGAACAACACGCCAACTGTGTGGTCTGATAGCTGGTAACCAAAGCCATATTTATTGGAGTAGTCCACCCACTTGGTCACCCAGTGGAATGAGGTGCTAAGGTGTTCTTTTGGGATGCAATCTGAATCTGGCATGTTTTCTAGGCAGCCCTTGAGGACTCTTCCAACGGTGTCTGCCACACTGCCCATTGTGCTGTCTTCCAGGCCTGAAAAAGGTAAAAGAACAGAAAAATTACTACCAATTACATGAAAATCTGTCAGCTTAAATCTCTTGGCATGCATTCAGAAATAAAGACTAGCAGTGCTCAAGTTCTGAGGCGTTTGCAATTATCGCTGTTTTCTGGTTTACTCTGGGCATTCAGCACAACGCTATAATTGTACTGTCAATGTTCTGACTGGTTACGGTGCCAAAGCAGCTGGGAGCTTAATTGTGCACACTGATCTTTCCCCCACAGTAATCACTGAGGCCTAGAATTGCCAATCCACTGATATTGCTCTACTTACACTCACTGCTGCTGCTGCAGCTACCCAGGGTCCCTCGAACAATGAGTCGTATCGTGTCCCCCATCTGCTGCTTGTCAGGCTTGTCATGGATGTTGGACTTGGATATAGTTTTACTCTCCTACAAGAACAAAGAATGCAAGAGCACCATTAAGAGAATGCCAAAAAAGCCTTCTAAAAATAATTTTAAAAAGCTTCTATTTCTGTACACTAAAGGCTTTCAGCCAAATCGCAAATTCAACCAACCTCGTCCGTTCTGGGATTGTGAGCTTGGTGAGATATGGCTGTTTTCTTAAGGTCCTGCCTCAGCTTGTAGATTTCTTCATCTTCCTTTGCAGGTTTATCTACAGGGAAATCAGGCATGATCAGTAAAACAAGGACAGGAAGGAGAAAAGCAAACATCTCAAAAGATCCCACTTTTGAAGTCCACTTACTGTGGTTATCTAGGTATTTAGCCTTTTCTTTCTTCCCACCAAACAAAGCTGCAGCAGCCTTCTTGAAGAAGCTTTTTGCTGGACTTGATAAGTGGAAATCTGGTGCAGTGTGACAGCAGCTTGATGGAAGTCTCTCTGGTGTGAAGCCCTAATGTAGAGAAAAAGAAAATGGAATTGTAAGTCTGAAATGAAGTTCAGGCAGAAACATCAAGACACCCCCCAGAGATCAAACGTGTCTAACCTGTGTGATGAAGTCATGCTGAATGATTTCTTCCAGGCTGGGTCTGTCTTCTGGGTTTCTGGACAGCATGCTGGCGATAAGATGCTTGGCAGAGGACATTAGTGAGGATGGCAAGGAGTATTTAGCCTCTCTAATACATCTATAGGTTTCTTTAAGATTTGTGGTTTCAAATGGAGGTCTTCCGAGCAGCATTGTGTACCTATAAAAAGAGAAAACAAAAAAGCGAATTGGTAAAAATACACCTCCACAAAAAAATAAAATAAACAAATAAATCAAAACAAACAAACACACACGCTATTCTAGTACTAATTAACCATTCTAAACCAATGGTTTCCTAACTGTGGCTCGGGGGCCAGATGTGGCCCTTGGGCACTATTCCACCAACAATGATGGGAAAATGTTCCTCCCACTGACACCATCGATGGCACTATTCTTCCCATGATAACAATGGGGCCTTCTTCCTATCATTAAAACCAATGATGGGGCATTTTCTACTCCCACTGGCCACAGTCCGGCCCCCTTAAAGCTGGAAGGACAGTAAAATGACCCTTTGAGAATAGAGTTAGAACAGGGGTCTCAAATTTCTTATCAGAGTTCCATGGAGCCCAAGGTGTCCTCCAAAAGGTTGCTGGGGGGTCCCTTGATTTGTGGCGCATGGCTTTGCATAGTGCTTGCATAGTTACAAGGCCACTTGGCAAAGCGGCATGACATTGATCTCGTTTGTAAAGAGGGGTGTAATGACCACTAATGTATGGGACATTCTCAAAGACCCCCAATAGAATGCTTTAAAACAGGTGTTCCTCGTGAGATTTAGAACAGTTCCCCCTGGGGCAAAAATAGTTGAGAAATGTGGTTCTAAATGCAAGGTATTCTATTATATGTGCATTATATAACCCATTAAGTTATATATGCATTACAGCCCATTATGTTAAAAGTAAATATAGGTAATAAAATGAAAATAGGTCTAGGTAATAAAGAGTTAAGCCGTGTGCTTCTGCATGGATGTCTTCTCTGTACTGTCAAACATTTAACAAGCCTGAACATTCAAGTAATTGACAGCCTAGAGTCATGATTGACAATTCATCACTGGGAAAACCTAAAGGCAGACTTACATGACACATCCCAAAGCCCAGATGTCCGATTCACAGCCGTGTCCTTGTTTGTTAAGCACTTCAGGCGAGAGGTAATTTGGTGTACCACAAATTGTTCTAAGTGGAGGAAAAAAATAGCAAGAAAATTAGATTACGTTTTACAATTTACTTTATTAAATGACAGTACAAAAAGGCAGATGTAGAGTAAAGCCTAGCCAGAAACCGCATCTGCTTTCACCAAGAGTGGAGTAATCAAGACTAATTAAAGCCCACCACTGACAAGACATCCATTTCCATTGGCTGCCGTCACTAAAGAAGTCTAAAGGGGTTTCACACTGAAATCTATGGATCTGTATCCAATTTATAACACTGAGCTCCTCCAAGACCTACCTTCTTCTTTGTTCCATTGGCTCCAATCTTGCTGCAAGGCCAAAGTCACCCACTTTCAGCTCCATATTTTCATTTATGAAGAAATTTCCTATAATAGAACAGTAAAAAACACGTAAGCTCTGTGGTCAATATAAATAGGATCATCAAGTGACTATCATCCAAAACGCTACCTTCAGCTTCTGCATGCGTCAGCTGCTAACATCAGCCAAGGCAGAATTACTCAAAGAAAATAAATGCCACCTACCTAATTTCAGGTCCCTGTGCAGGATTTCTTGCTCGTGTAGATATTTCAAGCCAGACACAATCTGTTTGAGGTAGTATCTCACTTCGGGATCTGTCAGTACTTTGCGGTTCTTCAATATGTGTGCCATAGACTGTGGAGACAATAGGAGCTGTCAGTTTGTGTCAGGGAGCGATCGGGCATAGAACAGACACACATTGAATGGATTAGGAGGAGAGGGACAAGGGGCCAGTGGAGCGTTGCAGGAATGAATGCTCACCCTTCGACTGCAGTATTCCAGCAATATGTAGATGTTCTCCTTATCCTCAAAATGGTGATAAAACTGCACTATGTGCCTGTGGTTGAGGGTTCTGTGCAACTCGATCTCTTTGTCAATCTGCAAAAATATAAATACACAGGCTTTAGCACCTTAAGCCAAGAAATGATACAATGTCAGTGTGTAAGGTAAGATAAGGAACCCCCCCCCCCCCCACACAGATTTATGCACCTTAATCCAAGAAATGAGACGCAAGGTCATTATACAAATAAAAAAATAAAACCAACGAACACCCACCTTCTCTCTCTGATGAGGTTTGGACACCCTGCTGTGTGGGATAATTTTTGCAGCATAGATTTTGTTGGTTGCCAAGTCTGTCATTTCATAGCACTTTGCAAATCCACCCTGCAAGACAGAATAGGATGGGGGAAGATTAGCTGCTGTGCAACACTGGACTTGCCAAGCGCGGTTGTAATGGAATGCAAGCGTTAAAATATTAATCTGCCTGGATTAAACCCAACATGGGAACCATCATTAACCAGAAGTCAAGGGCACTGACGGCATGCATTCTCCTCATTAATGATCAATGCAAGGAACTCAGGGCTGTGAATACAGAGCCTTTTATTTACAAAACATGCATGATGCACATCAAACTACAAACACACACATATAAAGAGAATACACATACATCCCCACAGATACAAAGAGCTAGATTGCTCTGCACAAAGGATGCATAGCTCTATACACAGAGGCATTTATAGATGCACACACAGATAAAACGGAAAAAAATTAAAAAAAATTAATATAGAAGAAAGACGAGATACAAAGAAAATAATGAAATAATAAAAACAGACACACACACACACAGAAAGCAAGAAAAGGGGATATAAAGGAAAAGCAAGAAAAAGGGGATATAAAGATATAGGGAAAGCAAGAAAGAGAAATAAAGAAAAAAAGGGATATAAAAGAAAAGCAAGACAATGGATATAAAGAAAGGCAAGAAAAAGGGATATCAATAAATAGAGAAAGCAAGAAAGGGATATAAAGAAAAATGGATATAAAGAAAAGCAAGAAAAATGGATATAAAGAAATAGAGAAAGCAAGAAGGGGATATAAAGAAAAAGGGATATAAAGAAATAGAGAAAGCAAGAAGGGATATAAAGAAAAAGGGATATAAAGAAATAGAGAAAGCAAGAAGGTATATAAAGAAAACGGGATATAAAGAAAGGCAAGACAAAGATAGAAATTAAATGAAAGATGTAAAATAAAGTATACAAAAATGGAAATACACAAAAATGCATGGTAACAGAATCTATACACACAAATACATACAGAATATAAATACACACAATATACATAGAATAGAAATGAATGCACACAGACAGTCCATGTCGGTGTATAAGGATCTCCTGCAGACTTGTTGCTCGGTACATAGAGTATATAGTAATATTAGGATATTGATCAGTGTATGACAGTTGATGATCAGATCGGTAGGTGATCCGGTAGATCCAGTGTTAATCACACAGATATAATGAATAATGTAATCCATAGCTGCCCCTCCGAATTACCTTGCCCAGCACTTTTCCCCGGCAGTATCGTCTCCCGGTCCCGGTGTCGGTGATGATCCGGGACACCTCGCCGGTGGGGGTCGCACATGTATGGTGAAGTCGGTGTTGCTCTCCTCCACCCTCGGCCGGGACCTTCCACCTCCGGCTGGGATCACACACTCTGCCCAGAGCCTGCTCACACATCTTATTCCCAGTACTCGGCTGGTAGGTGATCGTTCTCAGTATTTCCATCACTATTCCTCTCCGCTCCTCCAATCTCCTTCTCCACTATTACCAAAGAGCTCCGCTCACTGCTGCCACAAACCGCCGCCTCCCCCTTATATCATGTGTCCCGGACCGCCCAAATGTGATGTCACCCGCCTGGGTCCCCGCCCGCCTTTCCTTCTGGTCATTGCCTGGGCATATCCCTGCAGGAGCTGTCATCGGGGGACGGCGGGGGATGACAGTATAGAAATGAATGGAACACTCACCGCACTGTGTTAGAGGACACTGCATAGGAAGTGCACTCTATACAGACAGAAATAAACATCTTATCATTAATATATATATATATAATATATACATACACACTGCAGGGGAATACATAGGACTCCTATGTATTCCCCTGCAGTGTGTATGTATATATATAAATGATAAGATGTTTATTTCTGTCTGTATAGAGTGCACCTCCTATGATAGGAGGTGCACTCTATACAGACAGAAATAAACATCTTATCATTTATATATATATATATAATATATACATACACACTGCAGGGGAATACATAGGAGGTAGGGTGATCACATTTCCAAACTGCCATTCGGGACCCCCCCCCCCCCCCCTAAAAAAAATATTATTTTTATACCTTTTTTGTGTGATCCCATAGATTTCACTAGTTCTTGGTTCCTGGTTGGGGGAGGGGGGAGGGGGGGGGGGAGGCAGTCACATCTTTGCTCTAAGGGGTTCATGGTGCGACATGTAGTCCTTCAAACCCCTAAAAGTGAAGGACTACAACACCCAGCATGAACCCCTGAGCTCTAAGGGTGTGATCCCATAGATTTCACAGGTTTATGCTAAGACCTGTAGTTCTTCACTATTTGGGAGGCGGGGGGGGGGGGGGTCTCACATTTTCAGCTCTGGGGGGGTATTCATGCTGGGACCTGTAGTCTTTAACTTTGGGGAGGTCACACCCCCAAAGTAAAGGACTACCTGTCCCAACATGAACCCCTGAGATCTTAGGGTGTGACCCCCCCCCCAAATTTGAAACTCCCAGTATGAACCTGTGAGATCTAGAGTGTGATCCCATAGATTTCACAGATCTATGCTGGGACCTGTAGTTCTTCACTAATTGGGGGGCGGGTCACATCTTCAGCTCTGAGGGGTTCATGCTGGGACCTGTAGTTCATCACTAGTTGGGGGGGGGTGGCAGGGTGATGTCACATCTTAAGCTCTGAAGGGGTTCATGCTGGGACCTGTGTCAGTTTCATTCCGGGAAACTGATATTGTCCCAGAGTGAAGGTGCCCGGGACAGACCTGCAGAATCCGGGACACGTGGTCACCCTAATAGGAGGTGCACTGATTTGTTATTTTACAGAATACACACCAACAAATCAGTGCACCCAACGTACTAATCAATGCACCCAACGTACAAATCAGTGCACCCACCGTATAGATCAGTGCACCCAACGTACTAATCAATGCACCCAACGTACTAATCAGTGCACCCACCGTACAGATCAGTGCACCCACCCTATAGATCTGTGCATCCACCGTACTAATCAGTGCATCCACCGTACAGATCAGTGCATCCACCCTATAGATCTGTGCATCCACTGTACAGATCAGTGCATCCACCCTATAGATCTGTGCATCCACCGTATAGATCAGTGCATCCACCGTACAGATCAGTGCATCCACCCTATAGATCTGTGCATCCACCGTACAGATCAGTGCATCCACCCTATAGATCTGTGCATCCACCGTACAGATCAGTGCATCCACCGTACAGATCAGTGCATCCACCCTATAGATCTGTGCATCCACCGTACAGATCAGTGCATCCACCCTATAGATCTGTGCATCCACCGTACAGATCAGTGCATCCACCGTACAGATCAGTGCATCCACCCTATAGATCAGTGCATCCACCGTACAGATCAGTGCATCCACCCTATAGATCTGTGCATCCACCGTACAGATCAGTGCATCCACCCTATAGATCTGTGCATCCACCGTACAGATCAGTGCATCCACCGTACAGATCAGTGCATCCACCCTATAGATCTGTGCATCCACCGTACAGATCAGTGCATCCACCCTATAGATCTGTGCATCCACCGTACAGATCAGTGCATCCACCGTACAGATCAGTGCATCCACCCTATAGATCTGTGCATCCACCGTACTAATCAGTGCATCCACCGTACAGATCAGTGCATCCACCCTATAGATCTGTGCATCCACTGTACAGATCAGTGCATCCACCCTATAGATCTGTGCATCCACCGTATAGATCAGTGCATCCACAATACAATTCACCTGCCATATATAACAAAAGATCATCAATCATGCAATCCTCCTGCAAAATACAGGACAGATTAGTCCACCCACTATGCAATCCACTAAATATATATATATATTACACACACACTTACCAAAAGTATTGGGACACCTGCCTTTACACGCACATGAACTTTAATGGCTATAACAGCTTCAACTCTTCAAAGAAGGCTGTCCACAAGATTTAGGAGTGTCTATGGGAATGTTTGACCATTCTTCCAGAATCGCATTTGTGAGGTCAGACACTGATGTGGACAAGAAGGTAAGGACTTTGTGCAGGCCAGTCAAGTTCCTCCAGCCCAAACTTGCTGATCCACACTATATTGCCAAAGGTATTGGGTCACCTCTCCAAATCATTTGCTGGAGGGGGGATTATGGTGTATGGTTGTTTTTCAGGGATTGGGATGGCCCCTTAGTTCAGTGGGTGTCAACATACCAAGACATTTTGGACAATTTAAAGGGGTTTTCCACCCATTTTTTAAGTTTATTAAAAGTCAGCAGCTACAAAAAGTGTAGCTGCTGGCTTTTAATAAACTGACACTTACCTGCTCCACGTTCCAGCGACGCGTCGGCCGGGCTCCGCTCCTCACCCCCCCTCCCCGGCCGGCGTCTTCATTGTCACTGTGGGCACCCGGCCGTGACAGCTTTCGGCTTCACGGCCGGGCACCCAATGCGCATGCGCGAGCGGCGCTGCGCTGTTTGATTGGACAGGCGATCGCCTAGGACCTGTCATGTGTCCTAGGCGATCGCCTACAGGGAGGGGCTGCCAAAAGGCGATATGACGTATCGCCTTTGCAGCCTCTCGGCGGAAGGAGGAAGTGGGACAGGAAGTCCCCTTCTCCTGAAGCCCCCACTCCCCCCCCCAAAAAAAAAATTACATGCCAAATGTGGCATGTAAGGGGGCGAGGAGTGGGTTAAGCGGAGGTCAATTTTGAGGGTGGAACTCCTCTTTAATGCTCCCAACTTTGTGGGAACAGTTTGGGAATAGCCCCTTCCTGTTCCAACAGGTGTGCCTCTGTGTAAATCCAGGAAGTGAACAGACAGCAGCTTCAGCTGCCCACAGTTAAAATGATTGCAGCCAAACTCAGTGGAGGGAGATTTCTGCAGCATATTTGGCAAGTACAGAATCACAATATATATGAAATAATATGCAAAGTGGTTGGAGGGAAGCTTCAGAATGGCAAAGATGTTTTTATTACAAATTATGTGAGCAGACATCAGTTCCTCTTTAACACATAGTTGCGTGACTCTTTTCAGCTGCAGGAAAGTCCTGTGCAAAGTCATTGGAGTCATAGCTTACACAGGGCTATAGACTCACCATGTGACAGCGCTAATTGGCCCAGTCCTGTCCCATGGAATTGGGAGGTATGCATGTGCTCCTCCATACCTGGAAGTACAGTAAAACCTTGGTTTGCAAGCATAATTCATTCCAAAAACATACTTGTAATCCAAAGCACAAAAGAGAAGAGAGGCACCTCTAATGTACACACGATAGGTTAGTCTGATGAAAACGGTCTGGATTTTTCCATCAGTTATCCGATGAAGCTGACTGATGATCAGTCGTGCCTACACACCATCAGTTAAAAAAACGATTGTGTCAGAACGCGGTGACGTAAAACACAACGACGTGCTAAAAAAAAAAAAGTTCAATGCTTCCAAGCATGCGTCGACTTGATTCTGAGCATGCGTGGATTTCTAACCGATGAATGTACCTACAGACGATCGTTTTTTTAATAGGTTTTTTGTCCATCAGATAATTTTAAAACAAGTTCCTATTTTTTTAACCTATGGATAAATAACCGATGGGGTCCACACACGATCGGTTTGGTCTGATGAAAACGGTCCATCAGACTAACCTATCGTGTGTACAGGGCATAAGTGTAGCAATAAGTTGCTAAATGTTGTACCTTCATTAAATGTAACCATATTGCTACACTTAGAGGCTCCTCTTTTTTTTTCTTTTTTATACTCCGTTGTGTCATGACGCCACTCTTATTTCAAGACATCGTTTGTATATCAAAGCAAAATTTATTAAAACATTTTGCTTGTCTTGCAAAACGCTCTCAAACCAAGGTTTTACTGTACAGGATATTCCCCTCTCTCAATGTTAAACAAAGCAGGAAAGGTGAGTGTTGGGGATTGGGGGACAGGGGTCATTTACATCTTTGCATTGTGGTAACGCGTGCGATACTGCGACATGCATCAATGCACATGACGTGCGTTGTGGTGCCATTCATTATGATGCATGTGAAGGCATAACAATGTGTGATGGAGAAGTGCAGTGCATTCAAAAATACAACACATCCATTTCTTAGTGCATTTTGGGTGCGTTGTCACCTCATTATTTCAAATGACCTTCCTTAACCACTTGATTACTGGGCACATATACCCCCTTCCTGCCCAGGCGAAATTTCAGCTTTCAGCACTGCGTCGCTTTAAATTGCGCGGTCGTGTGACATGCCTCCCAAACAAAATTGACGTCCTTTTTTTTCCCACAAATAGAGCTTTCTTTTTGTAGTATTTGATCACCTCTGCGGTTTACATTTTTTGCGCTATAAACAAAAAAAGAGCGACAATTTAAAAAAAAAAACACAATATTTTTTACTTTTTGCTATAATTTGCTTTCTCAGTTTAGGCCGATATGTATTCTACATATTTTTGGTTAAAAAAAAATCGCAATAAGCGTATAGTGATTGGTTTGCGCAAAAGTTATAGTGGCTACAAAATAGGGGATAGAATTCTGAATTTTTTTTTTTTATTAGTAATACGCCGATCTGAGAATTTTATCAGGACTGTGATATTGCGGCGGACACTTTTGACACATTTTTGAGACCATTCACATTAATACAGCGAACAGTGCTATAAACATGCATTGATTACGGTATAAATGTGACTGACAGGGAAGGGGTTAACACTAGGGGGCGAGGAAGGGGTTAAATGTGTATCCTGGGAGTGATTCTTACTGTGGGGGGGGGGGGGGATGACTGGGGGAGGTGACCGATGCTGTGTCCCTATGTACAAGGGACACCACATCTGTCTCCTCTCCCTGACAGGACGTGGAGTTTAAACACAGAGCTCCACATCCCTGCTCTGTCATTGCTGATCGCGGGTACTCGGTGGACATCGCGGCCGCCAGGCAAGCGAATCGGCATCTCGTGGACGCGTTGGGTGCCCCCAGTGGCCGGAGGATGTCAAAAGACATCCTCCCGGATTTATAGAGCCACCTTGAGGTCGTCTTTTGACATACGCCCGGGTCTCAAGTAGTTAACACACTACACATTAACACGCACCATAACGTGCATTAATAACGCACAGCAAAAATGTCAATAGGCCCTCAAGCAAACTTATTGCTTTTCTCTGAATGGGCAGAATTTTAATAAATAAGGTTGTTTATGTCAACATTGGCCATATGGCCATAA
This sequence comes from Rana temporaria, assembly GCF_905171775.1. Lineage (NCBI taxonomy): Eukaryota > Metazoa > Chordata > Amphibia > Anura > Ranidae > Rana > Rana temporaria. The sequence goes on from NC_053489.1 coordinate 80,585,502, forward strand.
ACACAATCCCTCCCTCTCTCTACATGCTGCATCATGTCAAAAATGAAGTCGCCTGCTTCATCCCAGTGTTGGATTATGTGCATTGCAGAACCTCTATTAATAATAAAAGGTATCGCTTGCAAAATACTCCATGAAACATGGGCTTAATTCCCCCACCAGGCCAAGCTGTCTGGACATATGACACAGGGAATGGGGGCTCTTCCCATTACTACCAGTATGCAGGTATGAGGGACAGGAGGTGGCATGTCGATGGCATGAACTGTCACTCCCACAGAGCAGACCAGCCGGATTGTAGAGTCCCAGTGACAAGCTCAGGCATGTCCACACCTCTCAGCTGTCAAACCAGAAGCATGTGAAGCAAAGGTGATCCCTTTGATGTGCTGATCAGAGCCGGCTCCCTGTAAAACTGCAGCCAAGAAACCATTATCTGCCCTGATTGTAAAACACTTCTCAGGGCTCGCCAAATTGTTATTTGTCACCGGTCCTGTAGGGCAGAAAACAGGTCATTTGACAAATTCCATTCTTAGCAACCAGAAAGCTCCCTGGGACCGAATGACAAACCTATCCATAACAGCTGACATCCATCCGTCCGTGTGCAAGACCACAACATACCCTAGATCACATTATATATCTTCCTTAAATGCTTTCTCATACATTCCAACAGCCTACACTGCTATAAACATTACGCAGGACTTCTGAATTTCCTGAAATCCTCTCCAAAAGGGCATGCTAACATTCGTGTATACTCAAAGTGATTTTATCCTTTCGTAGCTAATCAAAGTTCCTTTGTCGTTGCCCCTCATTCTCAGAAATGTAATGGTTTGCTATAGGTTCATGTCCTTTCATGTCATCATGGCCCTTTGTTGATTTATTAAATAAACCTGATTATCTGCTTTCCTCGGTTCCCATGACTCGGAAGTGCATTTGTTTAAGGTATGCAAACGGGATAAACCTAAAGATGGCTTCCTCATGCGGGTAGGCAGCCCCAGGCACTATCATGCCATAAGCCTAGGCTTGATAGATGGAAAAGATTTTTCTTATTTTCGTGCCTGCATACCTACATCAGTGGAAAAAATGTTTTTATGCAAAGTATGATCTGCTAAGTACAGTAAGTCACATCAACCAATGAGAACTTACCTTCACTTATGTCATAGGATGAACTCTTATTTATTATATATGATAACCATAGAGCAGGGGTCTCCAAACCTTCCAAGCAAAGGGCCAGTTTACTGTCTTTCAGACTTTAGAAGGGTGGGATTGTGGCGAGTGTGGATAGCAAATGCCTCAGACTTGGTGGTTAGCGGGGGGGGGAAAAAAATCACAAAAAATTGTAGACAGTAGGAGGCTGAATAGTTCCTCATCATTGGTATTAGTAGGATGAATAGTGACCTATCAGTGGGAGGATTAGTGTCCCATCATCGGTATCAGTCGGAGGAATGGTACCCCATCATTGGTATCAGTGGGAGGATTAGTGCCCTATCATTGGTATCAGTGGAAAGATTAGTGCCCCATCATTGGTATCAGTGGAAGGAATTGTGCTCAATCTATGGTGTTAGTGGAAAGAATAGAGCCCCATCTATGGTGTCAGTGGGAGAAATAGTACCCCAATGTTGGGTTCAGTTGGGTATAAGTTCATGAAGTCATATGATGCTGGCTACTGAAGGTATCCTAGGTCCTTTAACACTGGTGGCCTAATGCCCACCCCCAACCCTCGCTGTTTTTTGTACTTACTGTCTCCTCTGTGTTTTTCTTATTGTATGTTATTTTGAAAAACAAAATAAAGATTATACAAAAAAAATACTCTTTGTACTGATGAGTCCAAAACAGTGATAAAAGTTGGTTGATACTCGTTGCAGAACTGTACTAAACTAGTCCAAAACACTGATAACCTTAGACCATTGAAACAGTGAATTGGTAAAATCTCACATCTGAGGCCGGGTTCACACTTATGCAAACTGGATATTGATTTCCCCACATCCAATTCGCATGACAGGAGAGTGTGACCAGCTCTTAACAGAAACGGTTTACACATCTCCAGGGCGGCAGTGGAGCGCACAGCAGAGGGGTCCTGTGTGTCTTTGGCTCAGTTTTAGGTCAGAATTCAGGCAAAAATTCAGACCTGATTCGCACCTGAAACGGTGAACAGGAATGCACTGGACCCCCTGCTGCGAGATGTTTAACCCATAGTGTGAACCCAGACTTAAAGCTGGTTGATACACTTTGTACTACTGTACTAAGTTTAAGTCCAAAACGCTGAGAACTGTTGACAGTAGTGGACATGTAAAGCCTATCATATGAAAGCTGGTTGATACTATTTACACCCCTGAAATGGCCTGCTAATTTGCTCTCCCCACTAGTGCAGCAGCAGCCAGGCACACAGCAACATTCACTCTAATGGCTTATTGACCAGCTTTAACATAGGCTTATTGACCAGCTTTAACATAGCTGGTGCCTAGAAGAACTAAAATTTCAGCTGAGTTGCCTGGGAGGGTAGTAGCCCTCCAAGTTGGGAACTTCTCCTCCTGGACAAGAAACAGACTGCTCTGAACCCCAGACTATTTATGTGCTCTGCAGTCACCTACTGGGCACAACTTCCCAGGGACTGGCCAAGATCCTATAAGTATTCAGGCTACTTATTTGACCTGCTCCACTCCTATGTTCTGGAGCCTTCCAAAAGGCATTGGGAAGAAATCAAACCTGCAGCCTGTGAGACCCTGATCAGTCCAAAATAATCAACTGCTTTATTGATTACAGAAGAGGCCAAAAATAACTAAATTTCAAAACCCTGATAACCGTATACTATTGACAATAGGGAACATGTAAAGCCTAACATATGAACGTTTGTTGATACTCATTGCACTACTGTGCAAAAGAAGTCCAATAGAAGGATAACCGAAGACCACTAACAATAGTGAACATGTAAAGCCTAGCATAAGTGTAGCGCTACCCCCGCAGGACCCGCTGGATAGAATAGGGATGGCGTGTTACCTCTGTGAGTGTCTAGGGGTAATGATGATGATGATGATGATGATGATGATAATGATGAGAGCAATAATGGAATGTCCAAGCAGCAGGTGTCTTTTCTGGTAGTTTTATTTCACCCAGCACGGCAAAACAGTAACTTGAGGTAGATAGGAAAAAGATGGGTGAAGAGGAGAGTTGCAGATTCAGGCTCGAACAATATTGAAGCAGTCCTGCTTCTAGTGGCACTTTCACTTTGTCGCCACTCCAGCCGGAGTGGGTATAGTGTACCTGGACAGGCCTCTTACACCGACCTAGCAGCCAGAGTATCACTCGGAACTTGAGGAGAAAATAGTCTCTGCCACAGACTTAGTGGAAATGAATAGGTCAGAACGGGACCCCTGCCACAGGCCTCTTCTCCAGAACATAGATCGTGAGGTAAATCCTCCTTGGTGAATTTAGTGCCCGAATCTCCCTCAGGTAGTCTTTCAAATGGTCACCGACTGACAGGTTACCAACAGACAAACTCCCAGTGTCTGGTCACCTCGATCCCCGATGGATTGTCTAGGACCTGTTGGATCGCCTGCCTCCGGGCTTTCCTCAGACTGACTCCCCACCGAACAGCACAACTCGCTTGGGATCTTTCTCAGACAGTTGGGGGACCCAGTAGATGACTGGGGCCCCGCCATAACTTCATTCCCTCCGGGCCAACATGGTCCCAGAACCAAGAACATCGTGTAGCATGTGCGCCCCGGCCTGGTAGGCCATATATCCGGGGCCCATGATGTGCGTACACCCTAAAGGTGGGAACCACAAGAACGAACTACCCCGCCAAAAGGCGTCTGCCTCAGAAATACCCTCCCCCAGCATGCCCCACGAGGGAAAAACCTCACCGATTGGTTGCTGAAGAGTGGCACCTCTGCCTTGACCCCTCTGGCGCCATCCAGAGATGGAAAGATATCTGGAACACAGAATGAAACCACAGGGCAGCCCAGCCTGGCAGAGACCCAATTTATTTAAATTAAACGGATAAGAGCCAAGTAACTCTCTCATCCCCCTCTAAATTTAAGATAGCACCTGGACTGAAAGTACACAGGCGCTACATAAGAAAGGATGGGTCTTCCATGTCACGTGACTGGAAGTGGCTACCAGCCTGCTGCAACCACTTAGTAGTCACATTTTCCAGGTAAAAATCAGAGTAAGGTACTTTTAAGACAGCAGCTCCAATACACATTTAGGCCCATGTCACATTAGTGATCCTTCAGCTGGTGACAACCCATCGCTAGACAGGGCACAATAACCATTGACCGCAAAATTGTATCATCTAGAAGACTCCATAGCTCAAATATGCAGTCATCTTCTTTCTCTGCAGCCTCTTGATGGGTGGACTGTACAGTCCAATGGAAGTTATGCCCTATACCAGAGGTCATCAACCATGTCCTCAGGGCCCACTAACAGGCCTGGTTTGCAAAAACCATGTGGCCCCTAAGGCTGCATTCACACGTAGGTCGTTCGGTCGTTTTTTCCGGCATTTTTTTTCGGCGTTTTGTCGCGCGTATTCATGCTTATTTGCGCATTTGCATACAGCGTCGTCTGACGTTTTTGTACTTCAACGTTTTTCATTTTAGCCGATAGGAAAAATGATCATCTTTTCATCACTTGTTGCTATGTTGGTAGATTTTTTTTATCTTCTGCCTGGGTGAAATGTTCTATTGATTAAAGCGACAAAACGCCCGTAGCAAACGCTCGTTGTCGCGCTAGTCGCTTGAATCGAGCGTTTCCATTACTTTCTATGGGAAATAGAAACGCTCAAAAATGCCCAAACCGCCCGATTCGCGCAAAAAAAAAGGGTCCGGAACTTGTTTGAGCTTTAGGCGTTCAGTGTCAGGCGTTTTGGAGTGGAGATGTGAACCACGTATTTTTTCCTCTCTAGCGTTTTTGAGCGTCGTGCTTCAGGCGACAAAACGCTCAGGTGTGAATGCAGCCTTAGGGTCACCACATTAGAATCTGACCGTAATATAAGCACCTTTCTAAACTATCCAATCGGTTTGCACTATTAAGGCAGGCCCTTGTACTACACAGTTGTAGAGCTAAAGGAGGTTGTACAATCAGTTTTTAACGTGTGGTGTATTTTATGTACACATCCTAACATAAGATACAGTGCATTTTTTTTGTATAGACCGCTCCATCTCCAGGCCAATAGAAGAGCTAATTCATATAAGGGACTACTCCGTGACTTCTATTTCATGAATGGTGTATAAAAAGTGCTTGCATTTATTTTCAAATTTGTCCAAGAAGAGTGACAATCTCTTTTGGATACTGAATAGATTTTTGTTTTCAATAATCGAGCCATCAAGCCTCTTTCTGTTATAAATGTCTTGTATTCAAGAGACCTGATGACCATTCATTAATCATAAATACTCAAAACCTTTCAAAATAATAACATTTGTGTACCCTTTGAGTGAAATGTAATCAGTAAATAATAATGAAAAGTGCAACATTATGATTACCTTCAGAGTCGGTTAGACAACTAATGCAAATGGAGAAGATTGGGCCGAGATTTTCTGTACATTTTGTAAACAATCAAAAATCAATGACAGTTATGTTCTTATTAAAAAGAACACAACACAATAGCATCAGTGCAGCCAGCCTTTGCCCTCAACCTACCCTTGTTTGGCTAGACATCTAAATGCTATTCATAAATGATCCTTCCATTCTCAATCTATACAACTGCTCCTCCAAGTGGTGAAATAGTGTATAACATCTTTTAAAGCATGCATTTATTTTATAGTGGGTATCCTTTGTTATGAATTAAAGGACTGCAGCACCTACAAATCCATCCTCCTGACTCCTCTAAGTTAAAAGTCATCAACCCTCTCCTGCCAAACTGCTAACTTTCAGAGCCACAGCCTTCTCTGATCTTTAAAAAATTGGCCAAACATCTCTTCACCTCTGGCCCCATTGATTGAATGGAGTTGATGAACAAGGCTCTCCACTGTATAGCTCTATTCAAGTCAATGGGGACACAGTGTGCAGGTGCAGCCAACGCTAAAAAGATTTTTGATTTTATATACAGTAAAACCTTGGATTGCGAGCATAATTCGTTCCAGAAATAGGCTTGGAATCCAAAGCACTTGTATATCAAAGCAAATTTCCCCATAAGAAATAATGGAAAACTCAAATGATTCGTTCCACAATCATTTATTCATAAGTCCTTAAGTTTATAGTCCATATAAAAAGATTATAGCAATGTGATAGGTTGTGTAACCATAAAATGTCCATCCACAAATGGAAGCCTCCACAAGGGGATTAGAAGAAAAATCCAGCAGGAGCTACAGAGTATAAAAGTGAAAAGAGGCGCCTCTAAGTGTAGCAATATATGGCTAAATGTTGTACCTTCATTAAATGTAACCATATTGCTACACTTAGAGCAGGGGTGTCAAACTCAATTTCATTGTGGGCCGCATCAGCATTATAATTGCCCTCAAAAGGTCCTGTCGTATCTGTAAGATTAGATGTCCAGCGCATCCCCTCCCCTTTACATTAGATGTCAAGAGCCACCCCACCATCAGAAGGTGAGTCCCCCACTCTCCCGTACATCACAGTGCACCCCCCTTACCTTATTACATTATGCTGCTGCTGGGAAGATGGATGCATTACTTGAAAGCAGAAAGTACAGGGTCTAGAGAAGGACTAGAGGAGAGCTGGAGCTCTCCTGCGGCTGCAGGAGAGGTGCGAGGGCTACATGAAATGGCTTTGAGGGCCGGATCCTGTGACTTGGAGGCACCTCTCTTCTCTTTTATACTCATTTGTGACATGATGCTACTTGTATATCAAGAGATATATGTAGGCTGGCTTCACACTACTGCAGCTGCAATTTGATGAAATTTTCAGTGAAATTATGTGGTGTGAATTCATTGCGTTTACCAGATTTTGTTGTGATTTTGATGCAATTTTCATGCCTCTGCATTTTTGGTTTTGACCAATGATATGAATATATGCTGTGACAAGTAAAAAAAAACCCCACTGAAATCGCATCAAAACTGCATCAAATCTTATATGTGTTTTTTTTTTCTTGTGAATCCAGAATCACGCTGGAATCGCATCATAGTACTACAAGGCCCTTTTCCAAAATCGCTCTGTGGTGAGTTGCGTTGATGTGAATGGATGCCATTGAAAACAATGTGACTTCCATTGTCATGCGATTCTGTCTGACTCAAGTCGCATCTGAAATTGCACTAGGGGTAACCAGACCTGCAACTGTTCAGCTAGGTACCAGGTCAGATAACTACGCCAAGGTGGAGACCTCCCTTTTGTCTTAAGCCTCATACACACGATCGGACTTCCAACTGACTTTTCCATGGATTTTGCTCCAAAGGGTGTTGGGCGTGAACTTGGTATGCATACACACTGCAGGACTTTTTCCGTCAACAAACACGAACGTAGTGACGTACTATGTGTTTTTTTTGCTCTTTACCGCCATCCTTTGGGCAACTTCTGCTATTGTTGTCTGATCTTTTGCATTGGTTCTGAGCATGCGTGTTTGTACTTTGGACTTGTGTACACACGGATTAGCCGACGTAGGTCATTTGTTGCCGGAAAGTTTGTCTGTTCACACAGCGAACATTTGTCCGATGAAAACACGAAAAAGTTTGTTCGATGGAGCGTACACACAGTCGGATTGTCTGCAAAAAAGATCCATTGGAGGTTTGTTGTCAAAAAGTCAGATCGTGTGTATGGGCCTTAATACTAAATTAAAGGTATAGTCTTTTTAAAAAAAAAATGATATAAAAATATGCTCATTCTACTTTTTGATTAATTCATACAACGTGGTCGCTGGCCTACGGATTGAGCAGTGAGGGAGCAGCAGCACACAATGAGGTCATCTCTCTGCTCCGTTTAATTTCCCCTGCAAACAAACCCATTGTTAGGCCTCGTACACACGGTACGAAAATCAGAAGAGAAAAGTCTGAAGATGAGCTGTCTGCGAATTTTCAGATAGTGCGGTGAATTCGACAGACAATTTGACTTTTACATCAGACAAAAGCTGCATATGCAGGCTATAAAACTTTTGTCCGATGTGAACTTAACGGCTGATTTTCGGATGGTCAGTACACAAATCCGTCACACAAAAGTTAAAGTACAGACGCATGATCGGAATTAAGGAACAACTGGTCTGTAAACGAATGTTCGTAATCTAGAATTAAAACCTGTAAACATACACTAAGTTAAAAAAATAAATTGAAAAAAACCTTGGCCCACAAACTATGCAATAAATGGGTAATCACATAATGTAAATAGTGCAAAAAAATCTACATAAATCTGTGCACACACGAAAAAAGTCCAAATAACAGGAACAGAAAAGAGAAAATTGCATTGAATTGATTGAAAGTTGAGAAGTAATTCCACCGCCACCAGGATGATAAAGGGAAGGTAACTCCTTGAGGAATACACCAGAGTAAAATGGACACCCTTACCAGATGTGGTGGACCTCCTATAGTGGCAAGGTCATTGGCACCTGCAGATATAATCCTCTGCAGGGTCTTGCTGAATCCCAGATATGGGTGTCTCCCGCTCCTACCTCACCATGTCAGTTTTCTGTGTTGTAAGGAGAGGATCCTTCCTTCTGATAGAATGTTGGACTCACTCTCGGACTTAAAACAGACGTGTAGGAAAAAAAAAAAGGAATACTCCAGATAGTGTGTTATCCTTAAAACACTACACGGTTTATTCATAAAAACTTGTGGATTACAAGAATTGGTATACAAAAATTGAGTTTAAAATTGCCAGCAATAAAATACAAAAGACTGCGAACGCCCGTGCTTCCGGGGTCACGTAAAGCGTGATGACATCAGTGTGTAGCTCCGCCCTGACATGTTTCGTCACACGTGATGTTTTCAGAGGGTGCCCTTCACTTTTAGCGCAGTATAGGCCCCCTCCCCCTTTGCATTGTAATCTAGAATTAACATTCGTGACGCAGTAATTGATGAAATGTCAAATTTCTCATCTTCTTTAATGGGATAATAATGAAGCTGCTTTGCATTTAGTTTAGCATTTACTCAAGGGAGCCGAATACAAATGCACGCCACACTTTTCACATATTTATTTGTAAAACATTTTAAAAAAACATGTATAATTTACCTTCCACTTCACAATTATGTGGCACTTCGTGCTGGTCTATCACATAAAATCCCAATAAAATACATTTACATTTTTGGTTGTAACATAACAAAATGTGGAAAATTTCAAGGGGTATGAATACTTTTTCAAGGCACTGTAACTGTGTGTTGTTTATCTCTGTCTACAGTTCAACTTTAACACTTTTTACATTATTCACTATCTAGTTATCTCTGTTTCTGGTATCATAAAACTGCAGAAACCTGTACTAAGAGAATTAGAAAGACTGCCATTGCTGTCCTCTCTCTACAAGTACCAGGATCTGTCTTGACCAGGAGCAAGTATGAATAACTTTGCTTTTACTGGCTGAATGCTTGGTCTGGGTCAGCGACTCAGCAAGACAGCCAGGCAACTGCCATGTCAGAAAAAGCAGCTTTCCTTTATTATAAAAAGAGGTCTTCTGACTTTCATGCATGCACCACTTTCCTTCTAAAACTGCTGTGCCAAGGTTTTCAATGTGGCGCTGCTGTTTGCACTGTTCAGTTCATTGTACTTTGAAGTAAAGATGACAGAACAAATCTAGTTGATTTTAAGAAGACTTGCTTTTATAATATAATAGGATGGGGTAGTTGTAAGCGTGCAACCATGACAGTGATGTAACAATTGTTTTTTATGTGCAGTGAAAACATAGAAAGTAACCCTCAAGAAGTTCATGGCAGTTTATCTTCTGTTGATATAGTGACATCTGGTGGCTACACTTGGCAAAACATTCTTACCAGTAGTTACTTGGGAAGTGATATATTTATTACAGGTATTTATATTACAGGTACTTATATAGCATCATCAATTTATGCAGTGCTTTACATATACTCGCACCGGCCACTTTATTAGGTACGCCTGCTCAATTGCTTGGTAACAGAAATTGCTAAGCAGCCAATCATACGGCAGCAACTCAATGCATTTAGGCATCTATTTTTTAGAAGAAAGTTAGGCATCTAAATGTGGTGAAGTTCCAACTGAACATCAGACTAGAGAAAAAAGGGGATTTAAGTGACTGTGAACGTGTCATGGTTGTTGGTGCCAGACGGGCTGGTCTGAGTATTTCAAAATGTGCTGATCTACTGTGATTTTCACGCAAAATCATCTCTTAGGTTTACACAGAATGGCCCGAAAATGGTCCAGTGCGAGGCAGTTGTGTGGACGAAAATGCCTTATTGATGTAAGAGGAGAATGGGCAGACTGGTTTGAGATGATAGAAAGCAAGCAGTAACTCAAATAACCATTCGTTAAAACCAAGGTATGCAGAATACCATCACTGAACACACAACACATCGAACCTTGAAGCAGATGGGCTACAGCAGAAGAAGACCACACCAGGTGCCACTCATGTCAGCTAAGAACAGGAAACTGATGATACAATGCGCACAGGATCACCAAAATTGGACAATAGAAGATTGGAAAAATGTTGCCTGGTCTGATAAATCTCGATTTTCAGCTGTGACAATCAGATTATAGGGTCAGAATTTGGTGTAAACATGAAAGCATGGATCCATCCTGCCTTGTATCGATGGTTCAGGCAGGTGGTGGTGTAATGGTGTGGGGGATATTTTCTTGGCACACTTTGGGCCCCCAGTATCAATTGAGCATCGTTTAACCACTTGCAACCAGTTATACTGCGGCAAGTTGGCTCGGCTGTACGAATGGGCGTAGCTGTACGTCGGGCAAGTTCGCGGCTTTCTGTGGGCGCCATTTGGCCAGTGGGGGAGCTAATCAGCGGGTCCAGCGGACATGGATGTCCGCCAACCGCCGCAATTGTTCCCTGCAGAGACGGGGGATCTGCCGAAGAAAAAACAATGCAGATCTCTGTTCTGAGAGGGTATCACAGAGATCTTGTCTTTCTGCTATGCAGGGAACACAGTTAACTCATTGATTGCCCTTAATGTTAACCCCTTCCCTGCCAGTGTCATTAGTACAATGTCAGTGCAAATTTTCAGCACTGATCACTGTAATAGTCTCACTGGCTCCCAAAAAAGTGTAAAAAAATGGCAGTTAGGTGTCCGATCTGTCAGTCGAAGGATGGAAACAGAAACCAGCATCCGTGCTCCATGTGGATAAAGAGCTATAAGTGAAGAGGGAGTGACATTCCTTCACACCAGAGAGAATTTTGCTCCACACCTCGTGAAAGTAAGTATATTCTGTTTACCAGCTGCCCGTGACCACTGAAAAATGTTCTCACCAAGCGCAGGGAATTGGGTTTCCCCAGAAACCTTATTGCTTGCTGGAATCTCCACTGTTCACATGGAAAAAATATAAAACCGGAATCAGCTTGTAATCGAATCCAACGAGTAGCGGAATCACTACAAGCTTAACATCCTGGTTAGCTTGTGTGTCAACCTCTTGGGAGATATAGAGTTATGCCGTCACCGTCCTAGGCTTCACCCTATGACAGTGACATCATCACCGATGCACATTATGACATTACCTTGCAGGTAAGAAAAGAAAAAACAAAAAGTTCAGTGGTTTACAACCACTTTAAACGCCACGGCTTACCTAGTATTGTTGCTGACCATATCCATCCCTTTATGACTACAGTGTACCCATCTTTTAGTGGCTCCTTCCACCAGGATAATGCACCATATCACAGAGCTCAACTCATAACGATATGGATGATCGAGTTTGGGGGTGAGGAACCTGACTGGCCTGCACAGAGACCTGACCTCAACCCAATAGAACACATTTAGGATGAATTAGATCGGAGACTGTGAGCCAGGCCTTCTAGTCCACATCAGTGCCTGACCTCACAAATTTGCTTCTGGAAGTATGGTCAAACAATCCCATAGACCAGTGATAGCAAACCTTTTTTTTTGAGCCCGAATGCCCAAACTGCAACACAAAATCAACGTATTTATTTCAAAGTGCCAACACTGCAATTAAACATAAATAATGAGGTTTTATTTTAGAAGACTGCTTTGGCAGATTTAAGCAGCTAAATATATTCAAGGTTTCACTATAATAAAAAGGTGTGAAAGAGTTAATTTCCTTTTTAGAAAGCAGTCACAGTCACAGCCTGAGTAAAAGGCCTGTCTCCTGCCAGCAATCTGTTGAAGCAGTGGTCTCTATGCAGATGTCAGAAACACCGCCTGCTCATTCAGAGTTAGTGCTCTCCAATCAGCAGGGAGCATGAGCTTTTGTAGGTGTGACATAGTAGGGTGTGTTAGACCTCTGCAGAAAAAAAATAGGATTTTATGCTCACCGTAAAATCTCTTTCTCTGAGTTAATGGATGGACACAGCCTTAATCTTGACATAGTGGGAATAGCCTATCTATCTTTAGGAGTGACTAGGTCCCACTGACTATATCCCCTCAACCTGCACCAAGCAATTCAGTTCGTAGCAAGCAGTACAGACAAAGGGGGGTGGGTGCTGTATCCATCCATGAACTCAGAGAAAGAGATTTTTCGGTGAGCATAAAATCCTATTTTCTCTTTTGTTCATGGATGGACCTTAATATTGACATTGTGGGACGTCCCAAAGCAGTGTCAAAATGAGGGGTGGGAAGCATAAAAATAAACTTCACCCCAAAACAGAGCTCCTCCACTGAGGAGTTGTAACTCTTAACAGCCACCTGCAAAACTTTGCGGCCGAAGAAGCATCCGAAGATGCACTCACATCAACTTGTAAAGTTTAGTGAAAGTGTGGCCGGGCGACCAGGTCGCCGCCTTACACACCTGGGAAACAGACACTAGATGTCAGAAACCCCAAGAGGCACCATTGCCCTAGTCGAATGCATCGTGATAGGGAGTCGCCCGACCCTTTATGGCATAAGCTTGATCAGGATCTGTCGGGTCCACCTCAAAATGGTTGGCGATGAGACTGCTGGGCCCTTCTTGGGACCAGCCACCGAAACAAACAATGAGTCTGAACTCCGGAACGGAGCAGTAACAGACAAGTATCTTCTTGGAGCTCGGACAGCGTCCAAGGAATGCCACGTCGTCTCCTTAGGATTCGACGGATGAGGACACAAGTATGGCAGTACAATGTCTTCCTTGAGATGGAAGGTCGAAATGACCTTAGGAAGAAAAAAGGCTGCGCATGCAGCACCACCTTATCCTTATGGAAGATCAATAGGGGGCCTTTCATGACAAGGCTGCCAGCTCAGAATCCGTCTTAACTGACATAACAGCCAGCAAAAGGACCACTTTCTGAGAAAGTGTCAACAAGGGAACTTCCCTAATGTTCTCAAACGGTGGTTTCTGAGGCACCTAGAGGTCATGCCGTTAAGGCCATTGACTGTAAGCAGGATCCCGTATGGGACCTTGCGACAGCAGGTACTCTCGTAGTGGTAGACGACAAGGGACGTCTGCTATTCAAATCCCTGCAGGGGTAGTGGAGGACATTCTGCTGTTTGGACATTCCTTTACTCCATCATCATCCCTAGACACATCACCGAGGTAACATAATCATGCCGTCCCAATCTAACCAGCGGCTCCTGAGGGGGTAGCGCTACACATGGGGGCTCGTCCGCAATACCGCTGTTACCACTAGCAATGGAACTATGAGTTATTTCATTATTGAGAGCAAGGAATTGTCATGTGTCGAACTGTGTGGTGAAGAAGGAGTTAACCTCAGGTAACCAAAGTCTGGGCGTACGTGCAGCGGAGTGCGTGCCTGCTCCTTGCTAAGAGTAGATCTGTGGAATTTCTGATCAGAAGTGGGATTTTTGAATACAAGTGATGAGTTAAAAACCAGGATTTGCTGTTAGCTGCTTTTAACTGTTTGTGCTTGAAAGTGTTGAATTGTTTGTCTTATTTCTCTGACACTTTTTAAACAGCTTTCTTTTTTTTCTTTCTGCTAATTAAGGGGAGTGTTTAATTGGTAACAGGTGAGTATATAAGTGTCTGTAAAAACTCCATAAGAGCTGGCTCCTTGCTAAGAGTAGATCTGTGGAATTTCTGATCAGAAGTGGGATTTTTGAATACAAGTGATGAGTTAAAAACCAGGAGTTTAAAACAAGAGTTAAGACAGGAGTCTTCTAAAACTGTAAGTAACTTCTTAAACTTCCTACAAGTAACTGGGAAATGAGTGCTAGCAGGGTTGAAGGGCTTGCTCAGTGCACAGTGTGTCACATGTATGCAAAATTGGTGCAACAGCTCCAAGATGGATACCGCTGTGACAGATGTGAGCAGGTTGCCCTTCTGGAAGCTCGTATTAGAGATCTGGAGGAGCAAGTTGCAACACTGGGTAGAAATGACAACCTTGAAAGGGGTTCTCTGCTCGCTGAGCAGGTGGTCAGTAAGGTTGATGTGGAGGGTGGAGGGGCAAGTCAGGATTATCAGATAGGGAGATGGGTTAATGTAGCTAGAGGGAGTGGAAGGGGCGTGCAGAAAGGGAAGGCCAGTCCTGTATTTGTGCATCAAAACAAATTTGCCAATTTGGGTGATGATGTGGAGGTGGCAAACACAGAGGTGGCAGCCCTAGATGTTACTGCTACCCCTAACAGCCGGGAGAGCAACCCATCTAGTAGAGGTGGGGAGTGGAGTGCAGGTAGGCCTAGACAGTTGGTGGTAATAGGGGATTCTATAATCAGAAGGACTGATAGAATAATTTGTCGCCAGGATCGCTTCAACCGAATGGTTTGCTGTCTCCCTGGTGCCAGGGTTCGGCATGTGGTGGACCGGGTGGATAAATTACTGGGAGGGGCTGGGCATGACCCAGCTGTCTTGGTCCACGTTGGAACCAATGACAGTATACATGGAAGGTGGAGGCTCCTTAAGAATCAATTTAAAGAACTAGGCTGCAAGATGAAGGGAAGGACCTCCAAGGTGATATTCTCTGAAATATTGCCTGTGCCATGCGCAACACAGGAAAGGCAGGGGGAGATTAGAGAGCTGAATGCATGGCTAAAGACCTGGTGTAGGAAGGAGGGATTTGGGTTTCTAGAGCACTGGGATGACTTTTCATTGGGGTGCAACCTATATGCTAAGGACGGTTTGCACTTGAATAGAAGGGGGTCTGCTGTGCTAGGGGAGAGGTTTATGGGAATGCTGGAGGAGTATTTAAACTAGGATTGAGGGGGGAGGGTGAACTAGAATTACATCGGGTACACAGGTCAGCTAGGGGTCAGACATTAATGGAGAGTGGAATGGGGATAGATGGGGGGAGGGTCATGGCAGGTGACAAGAAAGTTCCCATGTTGCAAACAGCCATTGGAAATAATAGTGCCATTTGTACTACTATAAATTATATGAAAAACACTAGAGAAAAATGTAACAATACATTTAAGTGTTTGTTCACCAATGCCAGAAGTCTGCCAAGCAAAACAGGTGAGTTGGAAGCTCTGGTGCATGAGGAGAGCTATGATGTAATCGGTATTGCTGAAACTTGGCTTCAATCCTCACATGACTGGGCTATTAATATTCCTGGCTATGCTCTCTTTCGGAAAGACAGGGTAAAAAGGAAAGGTGGAGGGGTCTGTCTCTATGTGAGAAGTGACCTCAAAGCAAGCGTGAAAGAGAACCTGGTTGATGGAGAGTGTGATGAGGCTGAAGCATTATGGGTGGAACTGCATACAGATGTGCGTAGTTCAAAATTAATCATTGGAGTTTGTTATAAACCACCCAATGTTAATGAGGAGGTGGAGACTCGGCTCCTTGCACAGATGGAAAGGGCTGCAAGGGCTGGGACGGTGATAATAATGGGGGATTTTAACTACCCAGAAATTGACTGGATTAATGGCACTTCTGGGACAGTTAAAGGACAACAATTTAAAAACCTATTGCAGGACAATTTTATGGTGCAGTTTATTGAGGCCCCAACTAGGAATGATGCTCTGTTGGACCTGATAATCTCAAACCATGCAGAGCTTATTACTAATGTTCAGATAAAGGAACACCTGGGTAGCAGTGATCATAACATGATTTCATTTAATGTTAACTATAAGCAGGAAATACATACAGGAAATATTAAAACACTAAATTTTAAGAGAGCAAATTTTCCAAGGATGAGGGCTGCTCTCCAGGACTTGGACTGGGAGGGACTATTGACACAGATGAACACAGAACAGAAATGGGAATTTTTCAAAAAGACTGTGTGGAACCTCACTGCAAAGTATGTTCCCATGGGCAATAAGTTTAAAAGGCTAAAAATAAAACCTATGTGGCTCACGGGCAAAGTTAAAAAAGCTATAAACAATAAGAAAGTAGCTTTTAAAAAATATAAAAATGAAGGAACACTAGTGTTGTTTAAATGTTACAAAGAATATAACAGGATATGTAAAAAGGAAATCAAGGATGCAAAAATTCAAAATGAACGACAGATTGCAAAAGATAGTAGGACAAACCCCAAAAAATTCTTTAAATATATTAATAGTAAAAAGGTGAAGTCTGAGCATGTAGGCCCCTTACAAAATAATCTAGAGTGGGTGACTGGGGACAAAGAGAAGGCAAATTTATTAAATGCTTTCTTCAGCTCTGTGTATACAATGGAGCATGGGGGAGCTCATGTCCAAAATGGGGGTGGGAGTGACACAGCCCCAAATCCACAATGGCTCAAAAGTGATATGGTCCAGAAATATTTAGACAGAATAAAGGTGGATAAAGCACCTGGACCAGATGGCATCCACCCACGGATCCTAGGTGAGTTGAGCTCTGTCATTTCAAAGCCACTGTATCTAATATTTAGGGACTCATTAATGACCGGAATAGTACCACTGGATTGGCGTAGAGCCAATGTGGTGCCTATATTTAAAAAGGGAACAAAGTCTTTACCAAGTAACTATAGACCTGTTAGTCTAACTTCTATAGTTGGGAAGATACTGGAACGTTTAATAAAAGACCACATTGATGAGTTCTTGCAGGAAAAAAACTATTTAAGCAGCAGACAACATGGATTCATGAAAGACAGAAGTTGTCAGACAAACCTGATTTCCTTTTATGAAGAGGTAAGTAAAACCCTGAACAGAGGCGTGGCTGTGGACGTGATATATTTGGATTTTGCAAAAGCGTTCGATACAGTTCCGCACACACGGCTCATGTGTAAGGTAAGGTCTACAGGATTGGATATATCAGTTTGTAAATGGATAGAAAATTGTCTGAAAGCCAGAATTCAGAGAGTCGTGGTTAATGATTCTTACTCTGAATGGTCCAATGTTATCAGTGGTGTACCCCAAGGTTCAGTGCTGGGACCCTTACTTTTCAATATATTTATAAATGATATTGGTTCTGAGATCAAAAGTAACATTTCTGTCTTTGCAGATGACACCAAGCTATGCAGTGGAATAACGTCCTTACAGGATGTCTCCAATTTACAAGCCGACCTCAATGCTCTGTCTAATTGGGCGACTGAGTGGCAGATGAGGTTTAATGTTGATAAATGTAAAGTTATGCACTTGGGGGCTAAGAATATGCATGCATCATACATACTAGGGGGAGTACAACTGGGGGGATCTGTAGTGGAGAAGGATCTGGGGGTTTTAGTTGATCATAAGCTCAATAATGGCATGCAATGCCAAGCTGCGGTTTCCAAAGCGAGCAAAGTCCTTTCTTGTATTAAGAGAGGTATGGACTCCAGAGACAGAGATATAATTTTGCCCCTGTACAAATCATTAGTAAGACCTCATCTGGAATATGCAGTTCAGTTTTGGGCACCAGTTCTCAAAAAGGATATCGGAGAACTGGAGAAAGTGCAGAGAAGAGCAACCAAACTGATAAGAGGCATGGAGGAGCTCAGCTATGAGGAAAGATTAGAAGAACTAAATCTATTCACTCTTGAGAAGAGGAGAATTAGGGGGGATATGATCAACATGTACAAATATATAAGAGGTCCATACAGTGTACTTGGTGTTGAGTTATTCACTTTACGGTCAACACTGAGGACAAGGGGGCACTCTTTACGTCTAGAGGAAAAGAGATTTCACCTCCAAATACGGAAAGGTTTTTCACAGTAAGAGCTGTGAAAATGTGGAACAGACTCCCTCCAGAGGTGGTTCTGGCCAGCTCAGTAGATTGCTTTAAGAAAGGCCTGGATTCTTTCCTAAATGTACATAAAATAACTGAGTACTAAGATTTGTAGGTAAAGTTGATCCAGGGTAAATCCGATTGCCTCTCGGGGGATCAGGAAGGAATTTTTTCCCCTGCTGTAGCAAATTGGATCATGCTCTGCTGGGGTTTTTTGCCTTCCTCTGGATCAACTGTGGGTATGGAGTTGGGTGTATGGGATTGTATTGTGTTTTTTATTTTGTTTGTTTATTTTTTTGTGGTTGAACTGGATGGACTTGTGTCTTTTTTCAACCTGACTAACTATGTAACTATGTAACGTGTCCAGACAAGTCCTTCGAGTGGGAGGAGTTACCCACCCCTGCGTGAGACGTAGGGCGAAGTTTCGCGCCAAACCAGCAATTGCTACCCGCCTGCGAGAGAGAGACCACGTGTGAGATGTCCGCTCCCTCGTTGCCGTTAGTAGCTTCCCAGCGATTGAGACCCCCAATGACTGCCCCGGGAGTCTCCACCATGTCTGCTATTACCGGAGTACCCCTCACTGACACGGGGATCTGTATGAAGACGGATGGCAAGTTTGTTCTCTACACCATTGGAGGCCTTAGGACTGTCCTGCCCTCATTGTACGGAGCTGGCCGTATGGATCCTGCCTTTTGCCCGGTGCCATAAATGCCGGGCCTACCTTTTTCAAGTCCAGCCACCCACTGAGGCTCCTCGGGAGTACCAGGTGGACTGGATCTCCGGGACTGTAACCGCGGAGGAGGAGACCCCATGGCCGGAACCCTCCCCGTCTGTGGAGATCATTGAGCCAGAGGCTATTGACGCTGAAGTTTTCACTGTCTCGTCCACTCTGACTTTGCTTTCCGCTACCTCGCCATCTCGCTGTACCTGAGGCCACCCCTGTTAATGTAGTCTCGGTGTGGCGTGCTATTCCCTGTGAGGGCCCTACACACGTCTCCCGCGGCCGCGGTCGAGACCTGTCTGCCCGTCATCCGGATTGGCCTACCGTCCCGCCCAAGACATCCAACTACCTACCTGCGGAGGAGTACAATTCATCCGAGTTGGAGTCCTTGTCGGATGACGGAGAGATGGAACACTGGTTCGAGCCAATGTTCCCGGAGTCCCAAGGCTATGGGGGATTTTGGGCCGTCTGGGCCAGAATAAGTGCTCAGGCCGGAGTGCACCGAGTGTGTCCAGCATTCCGAACCAGAGCGTTCCACACACATCATACCCGTGCATCCCGCAGCTGACCTGGGGAGTTGGTGAGTCTGTTCCTGTTTCTTCTTCTCTCACCAACCCCATTCCCCCTACCGTGCCTGTACTCAGACGGGCACCTGACGCTATCGTGCTGCCGGGACTCGGAGATCCTCGGGGGTTGCCTAAGTTGGCCCGTCTTCAGCGGGTTGTGATGCGCAGAGTTGCTGCCAAATTATGGGTGGGAGTACCCGTATGTGCCCCCTGCTCTTCTCTGGCAAATAGACCAGGAGAGAAAAAGGTGGCATCGAGATGCCGTCTGGGAACGTCTGAAGGTCCCAGAGAAGGAGCGTGAGACGACGTACGCTCTCGTTTGTGTTGAAAGACTGTCTTAGAGGGTGGAGCCCAGGACGCTACATCTTTTGCGACCGAGTGGTCTTGAAATGCCCTGGGACAGATGATCAGGTCTTTTCTGTCGCCTCTACAAATGCAAGAGGTGACATTGTCTCACTGCCTGACCCACGGTTTTACCGATAGGCCTCATGCCTGTATTTCCATGCCTGCTGCATTTTAAGAAGACTTGGACAAGAGTTGTTACCCCTATTCGAGTTGTGTTTGATTTTTCTTTTCCTTTTTCCCACCGGATCCACATTTTGGCGTATGTGCAGAACTTCGGGCTGGGTTTCTTTTAGTTATTTAGAATAGGGTCTTGCCAGTTTCTTCACAGCATTGGAAAAAAAATTCAGCGAAGGAAATGCCATCTTTTACATTTCTCTTCTCCTACTTTACATTCTGAAATTAATGTTGGACTACTGTGTAGTACCAGCGCACTGGCCACAAGGGGAAGTGTTCTCTAACTTTTTTTTTTCTCTCTATCACTGTATATATGTACATTGTTTTTTTTTTTCTCTCGCAATTCAGAGAAGGAAAATTGGAGGTGTATAGCACTTACTGATGTCTCCCGAAATTTCACACTTGACTCTAAGTGTGCAGTTTCAGTTCTGACCTGAGAGTTTGTACATAGGAATATCTAACATAGGAGGGTATATATATATATATATATATATATTTTTTTGCTTGTGTATATGTTCTTTGTGGTTTTTTTTACAGGTTGTGCTATCAACGCTGTCGGAGACTGGGGCAGATTAGATAGATAGGGCCTTGTAATGTCATAATCCTTATTGTAGTGTTGTGTAATACCATAGTTCTTACTGTAATATTCAATGAAGCTAATATCTGTTTCTCCAAGTTTAAGTATTTATTTTCCAACTTTTCTATTGCTTTTGCGCAGAATCAGGCCGGCACTCAGGCTTGAATGCCTTTAGGACACTGGGGACAGTGTCATTTCGAATGTGGGGAGAGGTGTTCGACGGACCCGAGTGACACCCGTCGGCGCACTCGAGAATCTGGGCCCTGGTGTTTGCCTTCAGTTCCTCACAGGAAAGTCCTGCCTTTGTTAATAAAGTTTCTTATTGAACAACATAAAGTTTTTACCTCAGTTACAGAAGCCATTTTAGTTCTTTTTTTTTTTACCACGTCAGCTTTTAACCAAGCACTAGAGACCAGCTCATAGTTTTATGCTTGCCTTTGTCTCTGTTTACAGTTTTGCATCATCTCTGGTGTTATGCATTATCTTTGTTTACCTTTTTTTTTTTTTTTCCGTTGACAAAGTATTTATTTCTTAAAGGGGATTCGATAGTGACCTCGCTTTACTGAGGTCTAACCAAGATCGGGCCCCCAACACAGAGTAAAAATTTACACCCCAACCCACGCCCCCCCCCCCCCCCCCCCCCCAGGCTCTCAGGGCTCTATTAACGTTGTGATAGAGTTGATTCCGTATTTGTTTTTATTATTATATTTTACGGGTTATGGTGTTCCTTTCTATGGGGATACATGATTGTTTGGGTCTAGGCTCGCTATATTCTCCACTTGTTAATCAACATACTCTAAATTTTTCCGCATAGCTCAATGATTTTTTATATTCTCGACACTTTTTCCATTTTTCCCTAAAGTCTTTATTCATCTCAACAACCCTCTCCTTTAACTCTTCCATCCTATGAGTTTCCGCTACTGCGTCAATCCATTCCCATACCTGCGGGCTTTCAACTTCCTGCCACCTTTTGGGTATAAGCCTTTTCGCAGCATTAAGCAGGTGGGGTGTGAGTGATTGCCTATACCTTTTGATTCCCTCTTGAGTACCATGGAAGAGGACAGCCCAGGGATCTTTTTTAATCTCATTCCCTGTGACCTCTTTTATTGGACTCAAAATAAGATCCCAATACTTTTGAATTTTCGGGCAGGTCCACCACAGATGGGCCATCGTTCCCCTTTCTGGGCAACCTCGCCAACATTCAGCAGACTGGCCGGTCTTAAACCTGCTAATTTTGTCAGGTGTGGTGTACCAGCCAGAAATACATTAATAGTTTGTCTTGGCGGTTCTCATGTCGACTGCAGATCAATGGGTCAATTGCATCAACCTTTCAAACGTGTTTTTCCCTCTATCTATACCCAACTCCCTTTCCCATTTCTATTTCTATTTGTTTTTATTTCAAAAGGTTTTTTTAAAAACATACACAATTCACATTAAATTACATTTATGTTAAATTTATACAAAAAAATTTCATCTTTAAATACACTCAACATAACTTAAATATACATGACAACATTAAAGACAACATTCTCGATTTGGGTCTATCTTACACCTTTTTATCTTTCTCCCTCTCCTTTATCTTCCCTCTTTTCTTATACTTTCCCTCCATCCTCCAAAAAAAAAAAAAAAAAAAAAGGGGGGGGGGGAGGGAGGAGGAATTAAATACTACGTGTATCTTTATCCTCTTCTCCCTTTTGTGACACCTATCAAAATATCTTTATGTGTTTTTATTTTATATTTATCCCCAGTGATTAAACCCATTTATTTTTATTTTCCCTTCCTTTCCCTTCCTCTTAAGGGGGAAAAGTTAGTTAACCTTTCTCTCCTTCAAGTCCACTCGTGTGATAAAAAAAAAAAAAAAAAAAAAGGTGGGGGGGGGGGGAGGAATTAAATACTACGTGTATCTTCATCCTCTTCTCCCTTTCGTGATACCTATCTAAATATCTTTATGTGTTTTATTTTATATTTATCCTCAGTGACTAAATCCATTTATTTTTATTTTCCCTACCTTTCCCTTCCTCTTAAAGGGGGAAAGTTTAATTAACATTTCTCCCCTTCTAATCCACTTGTAAAAAAAAAAAAAAAAAAAAAAAAAAGGGGGGGGGGGGGGGAGAGAGGAATTAAATACTTCATGTATCTCTATCCTCTTCTCCCTTTCGTGATACCTATCAAATTTCTTTATGTGTTTAACTTTATATTTATTCCCAGTGACTAGATCCATTTATTTTCATTTCCTCTTCCTTTCCTCTTAAGGGGGAAAATTTAACTAACATTTCTCCCCTTTAAATCCACTCGTGCAAAAAAAAAAAAAAAGGGGGGGAGGGGGGGGGGGAGGAAAGGGAGGGAGGGAAAGAAAAAAGAGAAGAAAAGTCATTAATATTAATAAAGGAAAACCTTTAGGGAGTGACCTCCCTCTCTCTCCAGAGGTACTAAACCCACATGCATACCTACATCCTATCTTCCCTGCTCATAAGATCTTGATAGAGCTGTGATTGCTTAAAGTCCACCCAGCCTCTCCAGATCCCTGCTTCTCTCTGGTTTATTTCCCAGTGCTGATCTTCCTCCATGTTTCTAACTTTTTCGACTTCCTTTAACCATTCTTGTATTGACGGGGCCTGTTTTTCCTTCCATTTTTTCGGAATCAATAATTTTGTTATATTTAGTAAAATAGGCACAATTGATGTTTTATATTTTTTCCTGGGTATGGTTGTTACATGGAACAAACACTGCCAGGGCTCCAAAATAATCTCTACTTTACTAATCTCTTTTATTATTTCTCATATTTGTTTCCAGTATTGTTGGATTTTGGGGCACTGCCACCAGATATGGGCATGGGTTCCCACCTCCCCACACTCCCTCCAACACAGGGGTGAGACCTGGGGGTTTATCTTATGTAGTTTTGCTGGGACGTAGTACCACTTAACCAATAATTTAAAATTAATTTCTTTTATCCGGGTATTTATTGATGTTGAGTGTACATAATCTACCACTTTATTTCTCATATTTTCTGATACTATTTGGTTTAATTCCCTTTCCCAACTTCTTGTTGGGCATATAGCTCCAACTTCCTGTTGTATTATCAGAAGCTTATAGATGGTTGAGATTCCGTAACCCCCTGTGTCCGTTTGATCCACTAGTTTTTCCCATACATTTAATTCACCAGTCCCCCTGAGTGGTCTAGGAAGGGAGTCTAGAAAATGTTGCAATTGTTTATATCTCCAGACCTCCCAAGGGGAGGGCCCATATATTTCACGGAGTTCACTTAGTGAGCAAAAGACATTCCCCTTCATTACATCCCTCAATCTTAAATAGGGTGCTGTAGTCCATCTTAGAAATAATTTGTTGTCCTTCCCCGGAGGGAAGTAGTTGTTTCCCGTTAAGGGCATTAAGGGACTATTTTGTTGTAACTGTGAACCTTTGGCTAGTTTGTCCCAGGTGTTAAAAACCACCGAAGTAATTGGTGCCACTGCTTCCGTCATCCCTCTAAACTGCCTCGGGATCCAGAGAATCTGCCCCAACATTACTTTAGAAATGTTCTCTTCCAAATCTACCCATTTTTTAATTTTTCTCCCCTGGGAAGCACATGCCCAATCTATCGCTCGCCTCAAGATCGCCGCCTCGTGATATTTTTCAAAGTCGGGGAAAAAGACCCCCCCTTTTCTTTAGTCTTTGTTAGTATCCGAAAAGCAATACGATTTTTTTTATTATTCCATACAAATCTCTGTATTACTGATCGTAGTGTTTTAAAGAAGGTCCCAGGAATATCTATTGGTAAACTCTGAAAAATATATAGGGCCCTTGGGAGGATCATCATTTTGACTACATTTATTCGTCCGAACCATGATAGTCTATGGGCAGGGTATCCTTTGAGTTCACTATTAATATTATTCAGCAGGGATATATAATTATCTTGGTATAAATCTGTATTTGATTTTGATAGTAACACCCCTAGATATTTCAACCCCTTTGTCTTCCACTTGAATGGGTACACTCTCTGAAGGTCCCTACTGTGATTTGTTGGTACCGAGATATTCAAGATTTCTGTCTTATCCATATTCACTTTTAGATTTGATACTAAACTGTATTTTCCCACTTCCTCCAAAGTTTTTGGGAGAGTTTGTTCAGGGTTTCTTAGATATATTATAATATCATCTGCAAAAGCTGATATTTTGTATTCTTGTCCCCCCACCTCTATCCCCTGAATTTCTTGGTTAGTTCTTATCGAAGTCAAAAATGGTTCCAAAGACAACACAAAGAGCAGGGGGGACAATGGACAACCCTGTCGCGTCCCATTAAAAAGCCTGAAGCTTTCAGATAAGGTCCCATTAACTTGAATTTGCGCCGTTGGAATAGAATATAGGGCCCCTATCCATTTAATCATTTGTGGGCCTAAACCATATTTCTTTAAAGTCTGTAGCATAAAATCCCAGTCTAGTCTATCAAAGGCCTTCTCGGCATCTATTGATAGAAACAAGGCTGGTCTTCTGCATTTTTTGGCTTCGTGTATTAAGAGAATAGTTTTTAAGATATTGTCTCGAGTCTCTCTACCCGGTACAAAGCCTGCTTGATCTTCCTCTATGAGATCTGGCATAAAGGGTTTTAGTCTTTCGGCCAATATCCTCGCATAAATTTTCATATCCTCGTTAATTAAAGATATTGGCCTAAAACTAGAACACATTGTGGGATCTTTTCCCTCTTTTGCTAAGAGGGATATATAGGCACCAAGGGCTTCTCCCCGTATTTTCTGTCCTTCCCCTATTGAATTCATATATCGGTGAAAATGTGGGCACAGGATATCAACAAATGTCCTATAATATAAAGATGTGTAACCATCAGGGCCGGGGCTTTTTCCCAATCTACTGTTTTTTATGGCCAGCTCTATTTCTTCTCTTGTAATATTTTTATCTAATCCTTTTGAGTCATCTTCAGTTATCTCTGGTAACTTAATTCCCCTTAAGTATTTATTTATTTTATCTTTTCTATCTTGGATATCCCCTGGATCCTGTACGTCATTTACTTTATATAATTGTTGGTAATATTCCATAAAAATCTTACTAATATCTCTGGTGGAATGTTTGATTTCTCCCAGTTTATTTTTAATCTTAGCTATATAATTTGGTTTTCTCCTGGGTTTAATCTGTCCTGCCAACATTTTCCCTGGTTTATTGCCCCATTTATACTGTTTTTTAGCCATTTTATTAAAAATAAGTTTAGTCTCTAATTGTAACATATCTCTCAGGGCTTCCCTTTTTTCCAGCAGTTTATTCAGTACGTCTTTATCATTTATTTTTTTATGTTTCTGTTCTAAGTCCTGAATATCCTGTAATAATTGTTGTTTTTGTGCTGTCCAGATTTTTTTCCTCTTTGCTCCCTCTGCAATCAATCTCCCCCTCACATATACCTTATGTGCTTCCCATAGAACAGATGGAGCAATATTCTCTATGTTGTTCTCTATAAAAAAGAAATTCATTTCCCTTCCCAAATCCTCTACTATACTATGATTATCCAGAAGTGTTTCGTCCAGCCTCCAAGATCCTTGCCTTTCCGGTACATCTTCCAGCTCTAGGCTGATTATGACCGGTGCATGATCAGAGAGGGTGATCGACTTCACCTCTGCCTTTTTCAATCCCTCTAATAACAAATGGTCTAAAAAAATGTAATCTATTCTTGAATATGAAGAATGCACCTGGGAGAAGTAAGTAAAGTCCTTCCCTTTTGGGTACAGGACTCTCCAGGCATCTACCAGGTGCTGCTGATGTAATTTTTGTTTAACTGACCTTAGATGTTTACCCTCTGATCGAAGAGAGATGGGTTGGGTATCTAAGCATGGATCAAACACAAAGTTTAAATCCCCCGCCATGATCACTTTTCCCTCCCTAAAATTCTCTAGCCTTTTCAGTACATTTCTTAAAAATAAACTAGGATGAACATTAGGGCAATAAATATTTACCAGCGTGTATACCTTATTAAATAGGTAACCTTTTACAAACAAAAATCTCCCCTCCGGGTCTGATTCCATCGCTTTTAAAATAAATGGGGTGTTCCTATCAAAACCTATGGCCACTCCTCTAGATCTCTTGTCCGAGGAGTAACCATGCATCCACATTGGAAAACCAATAGTATTCAGTCCTACCTTGGTGGAGTGTTTAAAGTGGGTTTCTTGCAAGAAGACGACATTTGCTGTCCAACTTTTTAATTCTTGCAGTATTTGATGTCGTTTACTAGGGTTGTTTAGACCTCTGACATTATAACTAATTATTTTTAGAGGGGTCATTTCTCAAATATAAGCAATATTTTCCTATTGAGGGATTAGCTCTTTTATTTCTATCCGGGTTGACCCAATCGACTAACAACATATAAACAAAAATTACTAAACTACACATTCCTCCTTCCCAATATCCCCTCCCTCCCCCCTACATTGAATATCAATGTCATATCCCATCCGGCTGTCGCCAAAGACAGGCGTCCAACTGGTTGGGGTTGGCTCCTAGGGGTCTCAGTATGACCTGCCGGTCGCCGGGTCCTCATCCCCGCTACGGGAATGGTCCACGGAGACCGGCAGAGCATAAGCCATCCCACCGTTCCCTCACCCAGAGGACACTCCCTTACTCCCACCCCCACCTGCAGAAAACTAACATCCATTCATTTTTTATTCCTTTATTTAACCCCTTTGTTAATCACTTAAAGAATAGATAGAACTCTAGACCCTCACCCACGGCTGCTCTCTCAATTGTTTCCACTCTGGGGCTTTTCTTTCCCAATTTTCAATTTGTGGTACTGGTATATCCAGTTTACCACAAAAACTTTTTAAATCTTCTGGAAATCGCAGTATGGCTGAAATCCCCTGGTTATCTACCGTTAAACAAGCTGGGAATCCCCATCGGTAAACAATTTTTTTCTCCTGTAGTAGTTTTACCAGGGGCTTTAATGCCCTCCTGCGAGCCAGGGTCTCTTGTGATAAATCTGTAAAGACCAGGATCTCTGTACTCATATATTTCACCGGTTCTGATCCTCTCAGTCCCTGTACAACTTCCTGTTTTACCTTAAAATCCAGAAACCTTGCTATTACATCTCTTGCTATACCTGTTGGTGGGTTAGTTAATCTTTGGACTCTGTGTATTCTTTCAAAATTAATCGGTGCTGTTGCTTCTCTCTTTAAGATTTTATTAAACAATTCGAGGATCGTGGTCTCTAGCTTACTATTGTCTACTGATTCCGGCAGACCACGTATCCTCAAATTGTTACGTCTATTCCGATTCTCTTGATCCTCTAATTTATACCGGATATTTCTCATTTCAACCCAATCTGAATCGATTCTTTCCCTTAGTTCCAGAATCGCATCTTTATGTTCGTCTAGATGGGCTTCTGATTCTTCCACTCTATGTAAAACGTTTTGTATATCTGTTCGAGTAGCACTCAGTTCTCTTTTAATCATGCCCTCTAAGTGGGCCATCATTTCCACCATATCCTGCTTTGTCGGTAGTGCCTGAAGCTTATCTATATCTTTTTCCATCTTTTTTTGTAGTGGATCATGTTGTATTCCTATATCCGTATCCTTCCCCTGTACTTCTGCTAACTGAGTTATTACCTCTGGGGTTGCTACTCCTTGGTCCTCCCTCTGGTCTAATTGTCCCGGAACCAGATATGATTTTATAGAATTACTACTGTCAATTGGGTTTGTTTTTCCTCCCCTTCTCCCCCTTCCCCCCATCCTTCTACCTTCTCTAGAGTTACTAGGGCTTGTTTGAAGTATTGAATTTTAATTCCAATTTAGATCTCGCTTCTCCTTAGAAAACTCTCGGACACTTTAAGGCCTCCTCCTAATAAAGGGGGGACAATGGGGGGGGGACAGTTGGCGGAAATAGAAGGCAATAGAGTGGTATTTACCACTTACAATTTTTATACTTTTCACACCCTTCTACTTTAAATCTTAAATAAATATTAGATGTCCTCGTTATTACATACACACTGAGAAAAGGCGGAAAAAATTGACAGACCGCCCTCCCCTATCCACCTCTATCTCCTCTGTATTCAAATCTCAATGTCCGTTCCAAAAAAAAAAAAAAAGGGGGGGGGAGACAGAGGGGGGAGATGCGGATTACTTGCCACAAAAGTCCCTGTGCGATTTTTAGTCAAACCAACATTCCAACAATAGCATTATTTACCCCCAAGAGAAGATATCCCTTTAAATTACCAGTTACCAATGATACCAATGATTACAATAATTGTCTGTATTTTGAGGGCTGGATCTAGCACCTCAAAAAAAAAAAAAAAAAAAAGGGGGGGGGAAAGCAAAAAGGGGGGGGGGGGGTGGGAACTCCAACCTCCAAGCCTCCGGACGGTCACTTTTCAATATTCAATATGTCCCATATGTATGTGTGATCATTTAGAAACTCTCATTCAGCGGTACATAGGAGATATAGCTAAAGAATCAAGTAGTTCCTGAAGAGTCCAAAAAAGAAAATAAAAAGAAAAAAAAAATTTTTTTCTCCTCTTATACTTTATAATGCTTAAGTCATGCTGTGTCTTTATAGCTTTATATTTTGTACAATATCCTTTTCCCCGTCCAGCTTACCCCTCGGCTGCTGCCCGATCTTATCCTTCTTTCCTTGTCTTCTCACGCTGTGAGTCACGCTGTGAGTCTTAAGATACAATCTGCCTTGTTCAAGCTCTCGTCTCCTTGTTCCTCCTCACAATACAAGCAGACGGGACTCCTCCTTCACCCAGCCATGTGACACATCCACCGGCCAATGGGAGGGTTCAGTTCTCGATGCGTCCTGCACACCCCGGACCTCGAAGCGGGGTACACAACGGGTCACACGGGGTACACAGAGGACACAGAGGGCACGGAGTCACAGGATATGCAGCTAAACAGCCCAGGGGACTGGCATCCGAGCACCGGACCACCAGGACGGAGCAGCGAGACAGCGGGGTAGAGTAGCAAAGCAGCAGCAAAGCAGCGGAGACAGCAGCAGAGCGCCAGGCAGCACAATGCAGCACGGTATGTCACAAACAACCCGGACAGGGGTGTACAGTTTTTACTGCTTTTCTTCCCAGGTTTCCAGTCCTATTTCACAGCTGATCGATAGCAGTAACAAAAGCCAGGATAGTATTGGTAATGGTAACGATGAGAGCGGGCGTGGAAACAGCTGAGGATAAGACTATAGTGATAGTGGTATTAGTAACAGCTCAGCTCAGCTCAGCGGCGAAAACAGCAAGACAGCGGCATCAGCAGCATCAGGAGAATAACAGGATTAGCATTAGCATTAGCATTAGCAGGACGTTAGCGGGACGTTGGCCGGCAGACAGAGCGAGACCCAGCTAAGAGGAACAGCCGCATATGAGGGTCAAACATCGGCATAGGCAGGCAGGTCAGGCATACCAATTGTGCTTAGCAGCTATTACATGTCCACTTCAGGGAGAGACGGCGAGACTCACGGCCTCTCACACTTTGGCGCCATAGTGTGGCTCCTCCCCCTCTCTTTTCCCCTTTCCCATTTCTGAGCAAAATAGGGTTCACCCCGTGCATCCATCTTTATAAGTAATTTATATAATTTTGAAACAGTACCCTTTGAGTTCTTAGTTTTAAATAATTTCTCTAAAGGTGTCAACTCCTCACCCGTCCGTAATGGGCGGGGGAGGTGACGCACAAAATGATATAGCTGAGAATACCGGCACCTGTCAAGATTCCAGATATCGGTACGAGATTTCAACTCTTCATAGGTCCTGATTTCACCATCTTTTATTATATCCCCCAGGTGTAATTCATTTTTTCTAATCCAGTTGCCCCCAATTTTTTTTCCCCCTGGTGCAAAATATGCGTTATCTTTTAAATTGATTAGTGGAGAATTAAATTTCATGTTCAGTTGTGCCAGTGTCCTATCCCACACTCTAAAAGTGTCTCGTGTTAAATCAAAAACATTATTACTTAAAGCTCTAAATTGTGCCGGTATCCAAATTATACTACTTAATTGTGCCTTAGCTTGTGCTTTTTCTATTTGAACCCATCTCTTCCCTTGTCTATCCCTGGCCCATTCTACCACTCGGGACAGAACCGCTGCGTTATGATATTTCCTTATGTCAGGCACAGCCAGACCCCCCAGTTGCTTATCTTGTTTTAAAATTGAAAGAGAAATCCTATGTTTTTTATTTTTCCACACATAATTCAAAAGTAATGAGTTTAAGATTCTGAAGTATTGTTGGGGGTAAGGCTATAGGAATCAATTGGAATTTATAGAGTATTTTAGGTACAAGAATAATTTTGTACGGTATTTATACGTTCAATCCAGGAGATAGGCCTATTTATTATTTTTTTTATGTCATTTTTAATCTCATTTAGCAAGGGTACGAAGTTTATTTTATAGATCTTCTTTACAGAATTGGCTAGTTTAATGCCAAGGTATTTTAATAATTTTGTCGGGGGAAAATCACAGCACCCTTTCAACATCCTCTCTTCTTTTTTGTTTACATTTATATTTAAAATTTCAGATTTTGTTACGTTTATCTTGAAATTTGAGATGGCGCCATATTGTGACAGTACCTTAGTTAACTTGGGGATTGTATTTAAGGGATTAGTAACCTAAAATAGGATATCATCGGCAAAAGCCGACAATTTATGTTCTTCCCCCTCCACTTTGACTGTTAATATCGGGGTCATTGCGGATGGTAGCTAATAATGGTTCTATAGACAGGATAAAAAGGAGGGGAGACAGAGGACACCCCTGTCTTGTCCCGTTCTTCATTTCGAAAGACTCCAAGAGTTAGCCTTGATTTTAATCTTTGCAGAGGGATGATGGTAGAGTGATTTAATCCATCCAATCAACCTCTGCCCTAACCCCATCGCTTCAAGGGTTTGCATCATGAGTCCCCAGTCTACCCTGTCAAATGCTTTTTCGGCATCCACTGACAGGAATAGACCTGAGGACCCATTCTCCCTTATTTTCTGGAGTAGGAGAAGTGCTCTTATCCCGTTGTCTTTGCCTTCTCTATCGGGGACGAACCCCACCTGGTCAGGATGGACCAATAAGTGTATAACCTCTTTTAACCGCTCTGCTAAAATTTTAGCAAAAAGCTTAATGTCGGCGTTTAACATCGAAATTGGTCTATACCCTGAGCAGAGTGAGCCGTCCTTCCCCTCTTTTAAAATTACTGTTATCGCAGCGGCAAGTGCCTCCTTACTCGTATCGAACTCAGACCCGAGGCCATTAAAGTATTTACACAATTTTGGTATTAGAATACTACAGAATTTTTTATAATAAAGTACGGTAAATCCGTCGGGGCCTGGGCTTTTCCCACCTGCTGTATTTTTCAAGGCATTTTTGATTTCCTCCTCCGTTATTGGTCTGTCAAGGCTTAATCTATCAATGTCCCCAATCTTTGACAGTCCTGCCTTTTTCTAAGAAGTCTCGGGTTTTAGCCTCTTTTTCTCCTGTTTGCCACCTTTTCTGGCTGATCGTATATATCTCTTCGTAATAGTTTTTAAATGTTTCTGCGATCATCTTATTAGTGTATACCAACTCCCCATTTTTCCCTTTAATTCTCTCAATATAGTTTCTAGTTTTCTTTTTTTTAACCATTTTAGCAAGATGTTTGCTGGGTTTATTTCCCCAAAGGTATCTCTCTCTGTCAATGCTGTTTAAGCTTTTCTTTGCTTCCTGTTCTAAAATTGCCTTAAGTTCATCTCTCTTGAACGTTAAATTGAGGTATGTCTCTTTTAATCCCCGTTCTTTATG
This sequence comes from Rana temporaria, assembly GCF_905171775.1. Taxonomy (NCBI): domain Eukaryota; kingdom Metazoa; phylum Chordata; class Amphibia; order Anura; family Ranidae; genus Rana; species Rana temporaria. The sequence goes on from NC_053489.1 coordinate 80,617,647, forward strand.
TTTTTGTTCCAGTTTCGCTATTTCTTTAACCAAAGAGTTAAACTTCCTATTTCTCTCTTTTTTAACCCTTGCGCCCTCGGAAATTAGTATTCCTCTGATATACACTTTATGTGTTTCCCAGAGAGTGGCACTTAAAATCCCTTCTGTGTCATTTGCTGAGAAAAATTGTTTAAGTTCCTCTTCCACCCTTCTAGCCCCTTCCTCATCTCTTATCAGCTCTTCATTTAAATGCCACGGGGGATGTTGATTCACTTGTGATTCACCGATGTCTTGATTTTCATCGTTATCGGGGCGTGATCCGATATAGTCATAATTTCGATCCCAGTTCCCGTGACCTTTTCTAATACCTTGTGATCAACCAAAATATAATCTAACCTAGAGTACTGTATGTACCATGAGGAGGAGAGAAGAACGTGTAATCAAATGTATTTGGGTGTTGGGCCCTCCATACATCTACCAGCTGACAAATTCAATCCTGCATCTTACGCTTTAGCTGTTTAAGCTGAACGTTACTTGTCTTCTTCACTCGGGACGTACTGTCGACACTCGGATTCATACACAAGTTAAGATCCCCCATCAGGATCATATGGCCCTCCGCACAATTTTTTAACTTTCCAAGGATTCGCTCAACATAGGAGATTGAGTTTGTATTAGGGGCATAGATGTTTGCTAGTGTATATACAGTATTATCTAGTTTCCCTTTCAGGAATAAGTACCTTCCTTCCGGGTCAGTCAGTCTCGCCTCTAGGGTGAACCCTGTCCCTCTCGCAAACCCAATCGCCACACCCTTGGCACGTTTAGATATAGAATACCCATAATACCACGTTGGAAACATGTGAGAGTATAGTTTAATATTTGAATCTAAAGGCAAATGGGACTCCTGTAAGAAGACTACGTGCGCTCTATATCGATTAATCTCTTCTAGGATCTTGTGTCTTTTTCCCGCGGAATTTAACCCTTTGACATTGTATGACAAAAACGTTATCTCAGCCATAACGTCCTATTCGACTACATACACATTGTTTACTTTTAGAGTCCCTGAGAGCCCCCTTCCCATTCCCATCCCCGTTACCCACCTCCCGCTGCCCCCCCCACCCACACCCCCCCTCCTAGGCCTAGACCTGGCCTCTGAACCGTGGATGGTCTTGTGACCCATTTTCCTCCGGTTCTCTTGTCATGAGGTAGGCCGTGGACCGCACCAACCCCCTCGCCAGATCCCCTTAGAGAGGGGGGCCTGAGGATCAAGGGAGAAGGTCCCACCTCCCCCCACCGCCCCCGTCACCCGCCCACACTTCCCCACACCCCTCTAATCCTGTCTAAACAGATCATTACATTAGGCTCTACTCTATCCATTCAGGTAATTCTAACACCGGTGTCATGGATCTTGAGATATTAAAGTGTTTCTACTTGACATCTGTTACACAGGAGAGGGACATTCAATGCAAGGACACCGGCTATTGAAATGCTAAGTGGAACCAGCTAGAGAAATACCTTTTATTGTGCTCTGCAGGCTAAGAGCGGGTGTCGGAGACACTCCGTCTGGCTAAAAACTATGGATTGAAGGTTAATTGAATCTAGAATGTATGTGTGAAGATGTATGTGTTTATTGTTCTAAAGGTCAGAAGCCTCCTGTCAGCTGTATTGAATTAGCATTCTATTGTCTAAAGCAATGTAACCTCTCAGAGGTAGTAATTAAGTAGACCGGGTTATTGTGTACATTGATTACCCCCTGGGGCTTCTGTCTCAATACACAAGTCTTTCTATCCAAGCTATTGGACCAATCCCTGTTGACAATTTCAAGTCCTCATTTGCATGGTCGAGTGAAGACTGGATATACTTTACAATTGACCAATAGGAAAGCGGTTGTTGGGAGTGGGATGTTCCAAAATTCTGTATAAAAGTGTGCTGTGTACTTGAAAATAAAGAGTCCTGCTTGAACTTACATACAGCCTGCCTGGTGTTTGTTCTTAATGGGTCTGAATGGCACATAGCTGTAGTTCGGACCCCGGAACCTTGGATGACTGGACCATCAGACGCTGCAATCTGCAAGCTGACTCACTGGGGGCAAGAGGAGTGTCGGGAGAGCAGAACCGGGCGAGAAAGGATCTCGTCACAACCGGGATCCCTAGTTTATGGCAGAATGCTTCGAGATCTTCAGGGAATGTTAATCTGGCCGAAATGGCATCTTTCTTCCCAATAAGACAAGCAGGGAAGCCCCATTGGTATTCGATCTCTAATGATCGCAACTGTACTTGAAGCGGTTTCAATTGCCTCCTTCGCGCCAAAGTTTCCCAGGCCAAGTCTGTAAAGATCCGAATTTCTGTTCCATTGTAACTCAGTGGAGGTTTGCGTCTTAGGCTTGACCAGATTTCGGCTTTATCTTCGTAAAATCTGAATCTGACTATAATGTCCCTTGGCCATTCACTCTCACGATTCTTTGCCCTTCCTATACGGTGGACTCGCTCAATTTTAAGATGATCCTCGGTATCTTTTCCCAACATGGGAATAAAGAGGGTGTTCATAATGTCCCTCAGATTTTCCCCTCTTTCTTCTTTGAGCGGATTCTTAAATTTTTTCTCCTTTTACGGTTTTCCTGATCTTCTAAACGATACTGTAACCTCCTCTGATTTTGTTTAATTACGAGATATTGCTCTTTTAATTGATTCAATTCCAACGCTTATTGTTCCACCTTTGCCTCCGACTCCTCGACCCGTGTCAGGAGATGGCCTATGTCCACTCTCAACATACTGATTTCAGTTTTAATTGATTCCTCCAGTTTCCTAAGCATAACGCTCATTTCTCCCTTTGATGGGGCTTGAGTATCTGTCCTTGATTCCTCCATATGGCTCGTATCTTGTTCCCCCCTCTGTTGAAGTGTCAGTATTAAAGGGGATTGGTTCCCCAACTCCTTTTTTAGCCGTCCCCTTTTTTCTTTTTTTTTTACGGTGCCCCGACTTTTCGCAAACCCTTCCTGTGTCAAATATTGTCTTATAGTCGTGGAGGCAGCTTTATCCTTAGGGGCCTTCGGGGCGGCCCCCCTCGTAATCTTACTCATATTATCTTTTTTCCTGGCTCTTATACGTTTCCCCAGTTTTGAAAATAGTTGAGGGTAGATTGAGTGTGAACCAGTAGGGTGTTCCAATGCCCCCCAAATTTACATTGTCCCCCTTTGGGATCCAACGGGCTTACTACCACTCTAATTGGGAGATATCAGAATGCTAATCCCACCCCCAAGAGCCAGAGTAACTCCCGTCTAGGGGGGGGGGGCGCTTCTCTGCTCACGGCCTCCGGGGCTCCCAACCTAGAGACAGAACTCTCACCCCAAAGTCTCTTGTCCTCTGGCCTTAGCTCTCTGTTATAGACAATATTTCCCCATATTGCCCGGCAAGATTACAGCTTCCAGTCCGTAGTATATTGAGGGGGTAACCGTAAGGGGGAGGGAGAGAGATGCAGGGAAGAGGGGCATAGAGAAGAACCCAGTCCTACCCCCTACCTCTCATCTCTCCTCACACCAGTCCTCTAGTCCCTGCATATATGCAGGCTTTTTCTAGCTCCAAATGTAATAACGGATGTAGATACGAGCCGAGGGGGAAGCAAAAACACAGAACCAAACAATAAATTAGAGCGCAGCCAAATGTTGGTGATCCTCGTGTATTATACCAGCATGGAGAGTTAATTGAGGCTCATCTCTCCTAACACAGCCCTGGGCTTAGGGTGGTAAGCGCAGACCATACCAAGCCCAGGGAACAAAAAAACACAGTTTTACCAGCCTGGAGTTGTACTGATAGAGGCGTCTGACCTATATCACATCTCCCATTTATCCATCTATGAGAACATTTCTGAAGTATATAAGTTGGCCACAGAGACATCAAAGAAAGGAAAAAAAAAGAGCAAAATCGTCCATCCACAGTGAGAAGCTGTTTGATTTATAAAGTTCAAATCGTTCTTACCATCTGCTGATCTAATATTCATATTCTTATCAGAGGGAGTTGGACCTTGGTATAGGTCACAGTATTCCTACAGGGCCATACTAAGGTTACCTGAGCCGCCCGAGACGCGGTGCGGGGATGTGGTTCCGAGGGTGCAGTGAGAGCGTGCCGCTCCTTAGCTACTTGAAGTATCCATCCGTCGCCGCTAACATCGTAGCTCGGGAGTCGCTCCAGACGGCGGCGGAAGGGGGGCGAGGATTACCGCGGGGTCCCTCCAGGTAGGCGAATGGTCCGTCAGACGTAGCAGCCGCTCTCGCCATGCTGACACACCGCTGGCTTGCCGTCTGTCCTACGGAACGCTCCATCCTCCCGACCTCCAGCGTGGCGCGGTCCTCACCTTCCCTCAGCGTGCGCGCGTCACATGCCGCACGTCAGCGTGAGTATTAAGAAGCCATTTTAGTTCTGATGCAGATAACTGAAGATCTTCAAATTTGCCTCTAGATACACAAATGCCTGTAAGTCTATTTATTATTTCCTAAAGTTCATTTTACACTTGGACTGCACTGTTATGTGTTTTGATATATGATTTAAATATAAGCTTTCTGTATAGTAATATTTAATGTTGTATGTATTGCAAAGTGTCACATGTTAAACATATTGTAATTCTAAGTTTCTCTCATTGTATTGCAGTTTACAGAACTATTAATAGTAGTAAATTTCATTTTAGAATAAAACACAATGCTATTTCTGTCTGTTTTGTTAACTGGATGCCAGCTAAGGGATAGTAGGAGAGCACAGAGCCCTTAGGATGAACAAAAGTGAGTTCATTGCTCACAACAGTAAAATGTAGGGGGACAGGGCACAGGACACCCTAGGGCAGTACTACTGCCGACTACAAAAACAAAACAGCCAAGTAGAGACCGCAATACAGAACAAGGGCCTTGGGCCTGCACCCACATTCTGTATCTATGTAGCAACAGCTTTCTCCCTATAGCAATCCAAAACTTTATGCAGCTGTTCCTCACACATCCACTCCAGACTGAGGTCTGAGTGGGAGGATCCCAATCACTTGACCTCCCCAAATATTTATACTCTCTCCCAGCATGCTCAAAATACTACTGATTGGCTGAGAGAAATTTGCATGTTCATAGCTTTACTGCAGCTCATCATACTAATGCCAAAGGTAATAGTGCCACCTACTTACAACAGGGAGGAACCACAGCCACTCCAGGCTTAGGAGAAAACCCAAATGAACAAATACTACAAATCAGCCAGGTTAACTACAAACTAGCACAACTAAATTTACTGATAGCCCCTGTTTAAGACTAGGCTTCTACAATTGCAAGTGGCTTCCTTTCTGCACACTAACCACAGTGGGGGGTGCTTGTTTAGCACCTCCCCAATTCATAGAATACATTGTATTCTTTTTATTCTAATGAGTGCAAGGCATTCTCAGATAGGACGAGATGGAGACGGGTGTCTATGTCACAATATTCACCTCCTCCAATCAGAGAAACAGGAATTACAACCATGCAAAGGAAAATATTTTTGTTTTATGAGTGAATAATGTAACTGTTGTGTACAGACCTTGCTCTTCATATACACAAAGGCTTACCTGTTCATTAAATCATGGAGGAGATATACAAGACAAATTAGGTAAACTGATCCTGTTTATTAGGAAATTCAATTGTGCAAACAGTATTTAACCTCCAAACACAAAGTACATCATTAATTACATCTTATGCCGCGTACACACGACCGTTTTTCATGACGTGAAAAATTCAATTTTTTAAAATGGTCATTAAAAATGATCGTGCGTGGGCTCCAGAGCATTTTCTCAATGAGAAAAATAGGCATTAAAAATTTAGAACATGCTCTAAATTTTTTGCGTAGTTTTTCACGTTGTCGTTTTTCACATCGTGAAAAACGGTCATGTGTAGGCTTTAACGACGTGAAAAAAACGTGCATGCACAGAAGCAAGTTATGAGACGGGAGCTCATAACTGGTAAAACTAGCGTTTGTAATGGAGATAGCACATTCGTCACGCTGTAACCGACTGAAAAGACGAAGACTGAAAAGCGCAAAGTGTCTTAACCAAACTTTTACTAACACGAAATCAGCAAAAGCAGCCCAAAGGGTGACGCCATCTGAATAGAACTTCCCCTTTATAGTGCCGTCGTACGTGTTGTACGTCACAGCGCTTTGCTCGAGCATTTTTTTTCACGATCGTGTGTAGGCAAGGCAGGCTTGACAAGAATCACGGCGAAAAAAAAAAATTCTAGGACATTAAAAATGGTCGTGTGTACGCGGCATTACAGTGCATTATTTGACACTGGAGAAGGATGAGGTATTTGAGGATCATGTCACAGTAGAAATAGAAAGGGGTTGATTTACCAAAGGCAAATAGACTGTGCACATTGCAAAGTGCAGTTGCGCTCTGCAAGAGCAGTTGCTCCAGAGCTTAGTAAATGAGCAGAAGCTTTACTGATTTCCATCATCCAATCATGTGCAAGCAACAATGCATTTTCTTTTTCTTTTTTCCTTCCACTGATATATATCGGTATAATTTGCAAAGTGAAGCTTTACCTCATTTACTGAGCTCTGGAGCAATTGCACTTGAAGAGTGCAACAGTACCTTGCAATGTGCACAGCAGTGGGGCCGGTGCTAAATATTTCGGGGGAGACATACGGCAGACGTGAAGGCGGCGATCGCCGCAAGCACCCCCACCCCACATTAGATGTATGAGAACACGGCGACGATCCACCGCCCCCCCGTGGGAGACTGACCTTAACTTAGAAAGCAGGGGGAAGGAAGAGCTGGGCTGCTGCTTCTCCTCCCGGCTTAACAGGAAGTGTGTCCTGAGACCCGATTGCCCTGGCCAATTGGGTCTCAGGTAGTGAAAGAAAAATGAAGTGTGGTGGTAATGGCGCTGCTCTGCGGTGATGTAAAGCACAAACCAGCGTGTAAAGTGAAGCGTGCTGTTATACTTTGATTATGGTAATCTTCAATGTCAAGTATCTTGTTAAAAAGTGTAGTGTGACAGGTTTTATAACCCAAATCAATCAGTGTATAGTGTATAGAATGACTTGTGCTAATACATATCAGTGGTTAATATAAAACATTCAATCAATCAATTTAAAGTGACATGTGCTTTTGAAAAATCATATGTGGTACACTAAACGTTAATGAGTTAATATTCAAATCCTAATCTATAACAAACCAAAAAAAAAAAGCAACAAAAATTATAAACAACAAAAAAAACAAAAACAAAACAAAATAGTCCTTCAAAATTAAACCAGGTGACTTATTTCCTCTTGGTGCCTGGTGAGTTAATAAACTTTTGAAAGTGCAAAGCGCTTCGATCCATGCTCTTGTAAAATACTCCTACCAGAGAGCTCTCCCCACTAGGGGGTGTTGCACTTTCACAGCCTTAGTACTGCTTACTGGAACAGACCTCCAATGCTAAAAAAATAAACAAAACTCCATAGTGTAATAACGTTTAAAGTGGTTGCAAACCCACTTTTCAAAAAAAAAAACACCTGCAAGACAAAGGCATAATGAGCTAGTATGCATATCATACTAGCTCATTATGTAATAATCACCTAAGACCAAAGCCCATGTAACCATCCTTGTACACCGCTCGGGCGGCCGACATCTCTCCTGGGGGTTACTTCTGGGTATCGCGGCTCCGGCACTGTGATTGGCCGGAGCCGCGATGACGTCACTTCCGCGCATGCATGCGGGAGCCGTCAGTCACGGCACAATCGCCGTTTCTAAAGTCCGACTGCCCGGTAGAAATCGGTCACCCGTCATTATTGTAAATATCTCCTAAACCGTGGAGGTTTAGGAGATATTTCAAGCACCTACAGGTAAGCCTTAATCTAGGTTTACCTGTAGGTAAAAGTGGTTGTAAAGGGTTAACAACCACTTTAAAACTGTTTTAATTCCCATGCCATGTTGTTTTCCTCCTGCTGTTACTTATCATGGCTCCTCTGTCCATCTTTGTCACTTCCTTTCTAATTATTTCAAATTGTCCTTTCTTACTTTCAATAGATTTTTATTTTTCATCACAGAAGATAAACATAAAACATAATATGGGCACCACAAAAAACAAGACATTTAACATCGTAAAAGGGTGGGATGTAAAACAAGGTATCAGCAACAAGGCCCTATCATGTTTTTCAAGGCGCCAACGTGGGCCTCATGAGAGAAAATTTAGTCATTACCCCTGGCTAGTCGGTATTTAAGTAGTTAAGGAATCAATTGGTCGAGGGGGCAATACCCGATCCGGACACCCCTAATGGGATCATCCTTTGCCAAGGCCAGGCCTCCCCCTCACCAACGTACAACCCGCCCCAAAGTCTCCTAGCAAACAAATAGGCAGAGATAAAGTTGGCTTCAGCGCACCTCTGACTCGTTATTACGAAGGCTGCAAGGCCTGGGTAATAAATGTAGGGGGGGAAAGAAAGTGAAAGGGGGTAAAAAAAGAGAAGGATAGGAAAAGGAGTGCGTGCCTGACATTAGCTTGAGGATTGAGGGTGGTCAGAGTGAACCCCAGTTATGAGGGAGATTCCACGGAAAGCAGCCCAAGGTTCCCACACCGTTTCAAATTTGTGGGTTGTATCCGACAAGATGCTCGCTAATTTTTCTTGGGTCATAATCCATGAAGTCGTGCGCTGTACTGCTATAATGGATATCCTTGGCTGCTTCCATGCCATAGCAATACTGAGTTTTGCCCCAAGGAGCATAAAGTGGATCAGCTTCTGTTTAGGCTTGGAGATATGTGGGATATGGGCATTTAGGAGGGCGACAGTCCCAGACCTGGGGACCGAGCACTCAGTGACCTTGTAAATTAGGTTAAAGATTCCCTTCTAGACTGGTCGGATTCTGGGACATTCCCACCAGACGTGCACCATCAAGCCCAAGAGTTGGCATCCCCTAAAGCAACTTGGATCTGCTGATGGGTAGATGGACGCAAGTCTGGTGGAAGTCATGTACCATCTTGTGAGTACTTTTAAATTTGCTTCCATCATGGATATGTTTAGAATGCCCCCGGAATGATTTAGAGCATGCCGCTTGACAGATCTCCAGGTCCCATTTGTGTTGGACATTGGCCTTCCATGCTGTCAGGTGGATTTATCTGTCGGGCGGGTGAGTGATGAGTAGATTATTGAGATGCCTCCCCTTTGCCCCTAATTTTCCTTTTTTTCATATCCTTACTCAGCTAATCTCTGTAATAAAACTTTGGATTGTCATAATCTTTTTGGTTTCTTCAGTTCCTATATATCCTCATAAACTGTCCTTTGTTTTTGTTTTGGATCGTGGAACGCAGAGGAAGCATTACTTCCCACCTTTACACTGCGCAATTGATTTTAATACATGGTAAGTGCATACCCTTATTTTGCATGGGAAAGAAAACAGATTTAATAGGATTGTATTAAGTGTGGTATGTCAATTTTTGATCAGGGTCATTTGGGTAGTTTCTGTTATCAATTATAAATTAAAAGGAGTAAACACAGTTGATAGATAATAAATTGCTTCAGCCAAACACTAACCATGAGTGAAAGAAAAGTTTTTGTGTTATCATTCATATTCTCTGAAAAATGGCAACAAAATCATAAATTCTGCCAGGGTATGTAAACTTATCAACTGTATGTGCTTTGAAGAGCACTACAGGTAAATGGGAAAAAAAACATGGTGATCCTGTTACTAAATTTCCTGTAAAAGAAAAAGTGACTCTGTTACTAATTAAAATTTAAATGAAAATTTAAAAAAATAAAAAATAAATCCACAGAAGAGGACATTTACCGTATTTATCTTGCTATAACGCGCCCCGGCGTATAGCGCGCACCCCTGAACTTGAAGGAAAATTCCTGAAAAAATAAATATTTACAGTTTGGATGCCCCTCGTCGGTGTCTTGCCCATCGTCCATCGCGTCCTGCCCATTGTCCATCGGCGGACTCGTCCGGTCCGGCGTCCTTCTGCGGCCATCGTGGTGTCCTCCCCGCTCGATCCCCGCTTCCCGCGCTGTGTTTGAACCACTGCGCCGACATATTTTTTCTGTTGTGGGATGTAGGGGCTGGGAGGCCAAATCTTAACAGAGAGACAAGACATCGGACAGACTAACATGAAATGTACACTGTACTAATATGAGAACTAAGATAGGTGTACCATCACATGAATGGGAAATATAAAACTCATATACTAATAATAAACAATAAGTCCATGTGTGCAACAATAAATGGGCAATATTCTTCTTCTGTATAATCCAATCACTGTGACTTCCTAAAGTGCAAAAGTGCTTCAATATAAGTGCTTCACCCGAAGTGGTAATTCTAAACGCTCATCATATGGGGTGTCTTTAGGACCTCCAATATGTTCATCCAAGAATCACACGGCAAACAGCATCTATTGATAGATGTGCCAACTTTCCAATCCAATCGATAATGGCATATGGTATAGGTGTTCCTTAGATTAAGCTCATCTCCCAATCATCTGCAAATATTAGCTCCTCCTAATAGAGCCACAAAAAGGCATAGATATTGTAGTAACATCTTTTAATCTTATAAAATGCAGCACTTACTTACATTCATGTGCAGTGTAAGATACAGCAGGATAGCGAAAGCAGCTTAAAGGAGAGCAGAAGGAAATGGCCATTTCCTGATGACGTTTAAACTTGTGTTTCGCCGCGTTTTGTTTACAGGCGTTTTTAATTTTTGGCTATTTGAAAAAATATATATACAGTTGAAACGGTATATGGGGTGTGGGTGCTTTGGGGTGCCCTGCCCCCCCCACCCCAAAGCACCTTGTCCCCATGTTGATGAGGACAAGGGCCTCTTCCCAACAACCCTGGCCATTGGTTGTCGGGGTCTGCGGGCAGGGGGCTTATGGGAATCTGGGAGCCTCCTTTAATAAGGGGGCCCTCAGATCCCGGCCCCCCACCCTATGTGATTGAGTATGGGGTACATTGTACCCCTACCCATTCACCTGGAGGAAAAGTGTCAAGAAAAAAAACACACTACACAGGTTTTTAACCACTTGCCGTCGCCGCACCGTCATAATACGTCCACAAGGTGGCTCTCCTAGGCGAGATCACGTATTATGACGTCCTACCTTTTAGCCGCCACTAGGGGCGCACGCGCGCGCCCCCCGCTCGCCCCCGACTCCCGTGCGTGTGCCCGGCGGGCGCGATCGCCGCCGGGCACACGCGATCGCTCGGTACAGAGCGGGGAACGGGAGCTGTGTGTGTAAACACACAGCTCTCGTTCCTGTCAGCAGGGGAAATGCTTTTCTTCGGTTCATACACTGTATGAACCGAGGATCAGTGTTTCCCCTAGTGAGGCCACCCCCCCCCACAGTAAGAACACACCCAGGCATACTTAACCCCTTCCCCGCCCCCTAGTGTTAACCCCTTCACTGCCAGTGGCATTTTTATAGTAATCTAATGCATTTTTATAGCACTGATCGCTATAAAAATGCCAATGGTCCCAAAAATGTGTCAAAAATGTCCGAAGTGTCCGCCATAATGTCGCAATACCGAAAAAAAAATCGCTGATCGCCGCCATTACTAGTAAAAAAAATATTAATAAAAATGCCATAAAAATACCCCCTATTTTGTAAACGCTATAACTTTTGCGCAAACCAATCAATAAACGCTTATTGCGATTTTTTTTTTACGAAAAATATGTAGAAGAATACGTATCGGCCTAAACTGAGGAAAAAAAATGTTTTTTTATATATTTTTGGGGGATATTTATTACAGCAAAAAGTAAAAAATATTCATTTTTTTTCAAAATTGTCGTTCTATTTTTGTTTATAGCGCAAAAAATAAAAAACGCAGAGGTGATCAAATACCACCAAAAGAAAGCTCTATTTGTGGGAAAAAAAGGACGCCAATTTTGTTTGGGAGCCACGTCGCACGACCGCGCAATTGTCTGTTAAAGCGACGCAGTCCCGAATCGCAAAAAGTACTCTGGTCTTTGGGCAGCAATATGGTCCGGGGGGTAAGTGGTTAAAGTCATTTATTAGGCAGCTCCGGGGGTCTTCTTCCGACTTCGGGACTATCCAGCCTCTTCTCCTGCTCTCCGGGGGCCTTATCCGCGCTCTCTGGTGCTTTCTGCCGGGCTCCTCCGCTATCTTCTTCCAGCTTTTTTACTAGCGGTGGCCCGGTCTTCCCCGTTATCTTCTTCCCTCTTCTCTTGTCCCAATGTTGACATGACGCTCTCTCCCACTGTTATGCAGTGTGCGTGGTGCGCAATGATTTATATAGGCATGAGGCGTGGTCACCGGGTGATGTCACCCGGTGACCCCACCTCTTATGATGTCACAGTCCTGGGGCATGATGGGACTGTGACGTCATAAGAGACCATGCCCCATGCCTATATAAATCATTGTGCACCACGCACACAGCTGAAGAGAGCGTTGTGTCAACATCTGGACAAAAGAAGAGGGAAGACCGCTAGTAAAAGAGCTGGAAGAAGATAGCCGAGGAGCCCGACAGAAGGCAGAAAGCACCGTATAGCGTTGAGAAGGCATCGGAGAGCGGGAGAAGAGGCTGTAGAGTCCGAAGACCTCCAAAGTCGGAAGAGACCCCCAGAGCTGCCTAATAAATGACTTTAAAAACCTGTGTAGTGTTTTTTTCCTTGACACTTTTCCTCCAGGTGAATGCGTAGGGGTACGATGTACCCTATACTCATTCACATAGGGTGGGTGCCAGGATCTGGGGGCCCCCTTATTAAAGGGGGCTCCCAGATTCAAATAAGCCCCCCTCCCGCAGACCCCGACAACCAACGGCCAGGGTTGTTGGGAAGAGGCCCTTATCCTCATCAACATGGGGACAAGGTGCTTTGGGGTGGTGGGCTGCAGGGCGCCCCAAAGCACCTATCCCCCATGTTGAGGGCATGCGGCCTGGTACGGTTCAGGAGGGGGGGCTCTCTCGTCCCCACCCGCTTTCCTGACCGGCTGGGCTGCGTGCTCGGATAAGGGTCTGGTATGGATTTGGGGGGACCCTCACACAGTTTTTTCGGTGAAGGGGTTCCCCTTTAAATCCATACCTGACCCAAGTGCCTGGTATGCTCTTGGAGGGGGAACCCATGCCGGTTTTTTATTTAAAATTTGGCGTGGAGTTCCCCCTCAAGATCAGCAGAGCACAAGTCGCATGCCAAAGTCGGAGCATGCAAGACGGCATTCCGACTTTGATCCGACTTCAATGATATTCAATGGGCTGAAGTAGGATCAAAGTTGGACCACAGTAGTACAGGGAGCATTTTCAAAGTTGGTCCGACATGTGTCAGACCAGTTAAGACAGCTCCCATAGGGAAACATTGATTTTCACACATCATGCGGCATGAGCTCCCAATGTCGGAGCGTTTGTCAGACCAGTGTGAACCCGGCCTCAAACAAGTAGGAAATCATATCAGCTGCTGACTTTGATTGTGATCTGGACTCTTCTTTAAATTGACCAGATCATATGCCCAAACTTGATCCAAACCAGCACCTTCTGTGCATGTCGGCTGCCATTCTGATAATGGGAATCTGCAGACAATCACTCGGGTATCTTCAGGAAGCTCTGCAGATAACTTCTTCTCCAGCTCCTCCACCTTCAGAGACGAGGGCCAGATTGCACAATGTTACAGGAACAAGAACATGTCAGGGAAAATAATAATTAATATGCTATAATAATAGGAAATGTATAAGGCACACAATAAAGTTGAAAAAATTCACATCAGTATCTACAGAGGCAACATTCTTAACCTATGCCAACTAGGGATGAACCGAACACCCCCCCCGGTGTTTAATAATACTTAAAGTGAAACAATAAAAATGAAATATTCCTTTTAAATATCGTGCCTGGGGGTCCCCTTTGTCTGCTTGTAAAGTGGTGCATCTTTCTCAAAACTACGTGGGGTCCCCCCCAATATCCATACTAGGCCCTTCAGGTCTGGTATGGATTTTAAGGGGAACTCCTTCCCAAAAAAATAAAAAATGGCGTGGGGTCCACCACAAAATCCATACCAGACCCTTATCTGAGCAAGCAGCCATTGCAATACACTGCCACTAACTAACCTGCTTGCCTAATCTAGCTCAATATACAGTGCCTTGCAAAAGTATTCCCCCCCCCCCCCCCCCCCCCCCCCCTTGGCGCCAGTGTACCTTTAAAAGGTCAGAAGCTGCAATAGTACATTGCTGTTTGATCTGCATCTTGTAGTGATATAAATGTGTATAGTGGAGTCCGGTTAGATAATTGATATTTAGATATTAGTATGATGACTGTAAATGTGTTGTTCTGCAGCAACACATAGGCTCTCCAGAGAGTGCATTTTATTGACTTCCAATACAGAATAAAGTCCAAAGTCCACAGACGATACAAAATCTAACAGAGCATATAATTCAAATCTCTTCCTAGACCTGTGCCATATTTCTCAGAGAATACATAGGGAATATATTCTGATCACTTCCAGACCAACATATATTCATACAGAGAATACATAGGGAATATTATTCTCTGAGTGACAAGGCTCACCTCCAAGATTATATTCTCTATCCACTGAATAGCTGAACAATTTGATTGTCCGTCTTTGATCTACATCCTGTCTTTCAGAGTGACAGGTAATGACCCCAGCCGGAGTCACTAATTAGTATGCATCCTTGCATACTAATAAGCTCCCTCTAATAAGTAATTAGATTACATGTGGCCTGAGTAATAGTTTGATTGGTTTGATGTGTAAAATAGACCCATCCTGTCTCTTTGCCTATTGACAATCGACAAGCGTCTTTTGATGTGTAACATGCAGGGCCATCTTAATAGCATCATGGGCCCCTGGGCAAAGTAATGCTATGGGGCCCCTACAAGCCTGACCCAATTTACGCACCTACTCTCAAGAATTAAAGTACAATATTTCTACTTTACAGCGTGTCACTTGCCACTGTCACCTGCCCCCAGATTCAGCGTGTCACTTGCCACCGTCACCTGTCATCAAATTCAGCATGTCACTTGCCACCATCACCCGTCATCAAATTCAGCGTGTCACTTGCCAGCGTCACCTGTCATCAAATTCAGCATGTCACTTGCCACCATCATCAAATTCAGCGTGTCACTTGCCGCCGTCACCTGTCATCAAATTCAGCATGTCACTTGCCACCATCACCCGTCATCAAATTCAGCGTGTCACTTGCCACCGTCACCTGTCATCAAATTCAGCGTGTCACTTACCATCCATCCCCTTTCACCAGATTCAGCGTGTCACTTACCATGCATCCCGTCACCAGATTCAGCGTGTCACTTGCCACTGGTTCCTTGTCACCAGATTCAGTGTGTCACTTGCCACGTCGCCTGTCACCAGATGCAGATTGTCACTTGCCAAGTCACCTGCCACACATTGCGGATTGTCACTTGCCACATGTTGCCACATGGGGAGCTGACAGAGAACATGGGGGTTTGGCAGAGAGGAGGGGGGTCTGGCAGAGAAGATGGGGGGTCTGGCAGAGAAAATGGGGGGTCTGGCAGAGAGGAGGGGGGGTCTGGCAGAGAGAAGAGGGGGGGTCTGACAGAGAGAAGAGGGGGGGTCTGGCAGAGAGAAGAGGGGGGGTCTGGCAGAGAGGAGGGGGGGTTTGGCAGAGAGGAGGGGGGGTTTGGCAGAGAGGAGGGGGGGTCTGGCAGAGAGGAGGGGGGGGGGGTCTGGCAGAGAGAAGAGGGGGTCTGGCAGGGAGGAGGGGGGTGGGAAGAGAAGATGAGGACTTGATAGAGGAGAGGGGGTGTCATGGCACTTCTGGAGTGGGGGAAGAACTTTTTACCTGCTGTGCTGGACTCCTGTTTTAAAAGATTTCTGTTTCCTGCTGACATCTGCTGCTATTTCACCCCAGCTTTCTCCTGGTCTCCCCCAGCTGCCGCTGCGTCTCCCTTGGTAGCAGCGCTGTGCATGTGAAGAGGGTTACCCAGGCAACCAGGACGCCTGCCAATCAGGACTCGGCGAGCCCCTCTGTGCCCCTCCGGGCCCAGCCGGTACAGCCTTCAGCCCACTATACTGCTTATACTGCCCTCGGGGCACCTTGCCAGGACTTACAGCCACCATCCTGTTGCGTAACCAAGATACAAAGGTAAATTGCATTATGACTTTAGTCAACTACGATTGTTGAATAATCACATGACCCTACTACCCTTGCACATCTCCACCCTCTGTGCCTCTGAAGGCATAGGGAAAGTTAGATGCCCCACTACGGCACAAACAAGTAACCGGAGAGTCATGCCAAAATCAGTCGATCTCTTACATCTAGCACACCTTAACGTACGGTCAGCCTGGAAAAACCGACACGACATAGAATCTTTAGTTTCTCGGTTGCATCCTCATATTATATCTATCACCGAAACATGGTTCAAAGCCGACTATGTTTGGAGGACATGCTACCAGAGGGTTACAACATTATCACTAAAAACCGCCCAGGCTCCCGCAGGGGTGGCGGGGTCGCACTCATTTTCGACCAATCCATTGCATGTACCGAACTATCCATCCCCTATGCTTCCTCCTTTGAAGCGCTGGCTACCCGATGCCTGATCGATAACAACAACAGTGTCCTCCTCCTTACCATTTACCACCCTCCAGGTTTAGGAGATGCCACTTTTATTGCAGACTTCAACGCCTACATTCTACAGGCACTAACCCTGGCCGACAGGATTGTAGTCTAAGGCGATCTAAACTATTGGATGGAATGTCCCTCGGCCTCCAACGCCAACCTCCTTCTACAGGATATGACGGAACTTGGTTTTTCCCAACTTGTCAATTGACCCACACATAACAAAGGCCATCAGCTCGACGTCTTATTCACATTAAACTGCGCCTATGAGGATCTTACTATCACCGACATTCCCTGGAATTTGTCCCACGCTCCCCTATGTCAAAAAAAAACAATGACTTCAGGCCCCCCTAGTCGAAATCTGAAAAAGATTACCACAAATTTATTTTCCCGAACTTATCAAAAACAGCACGTTTTGTCAACCCGCCTGGACCGCAAAGAAGCCACGCTGGACGACTCAGAACGGGACACAAACTCGCTGGAAAAGGCTATTTCACTATTCGAACAAAAACTAACTACTACACTTAACATCCTAGCTCCTCTGACTATCCATAGAAACAGACCTAGACTTACAAAATCTAGACCCTGGTATAACGATTCTCTCCATCTCAATAAAACCATCTGCCGTCGTCAAGAAAGAAAATGGCTTAAAACCAGATCTACCAAAGATCTTGCGGCATATAAAATTGTTAGTAAAAGCTATGCTAAAAGTATTTGTTCAGCAAAACGAACGTTCCTCCAGACACAGATTAGGAAAGCAAACAACAAGCAATCTGAATTGTTCAAAGTTATGAAGGAACTTTGTGCCCCTAAAAGATTCCAGCCACACATTGTGCCATCCCAAGAGCTATGTAACAACATCTCGTTGGGATTCTCGAGCAAAGTATCAAGACTCCTCACGCAATGCGCCAACAACTCTTTAGGCCTCCCCAATCAAGCCCCTCTTAACACGAATCACTGCCCAAAAAAACTTTTTAGTTTCGAATTGGTAAAGACCCACGACCTGGAAGCCTTGATTTTGAAATTAAAAACTACTTACTACCCCGGAGAAGTCTGCCCTGCTTGGCTCATTCAGGAGAACTTACACACCATTATTGATGATTTACGCTACCTAGTCAACCACTCACTCCAACATGGGATTGTTCCAACAACTCTAAAACACGGCTTTCTGACTCCACTTCTAAAAAAAGCCGTCTTGGACTCGACCGACACTAACAACTTCCGACCCATTTCAGCTTCTCATTTTTTAGCTAGAGTTATCGAAAGATTGGCTCTTCTCCAGCTCCAAACTCATTGTGAGGATGGCCTGCTCTTCCACGATCTACAGTCGGGCTTCCGCCCTGGGAGGGGAACCGAGCTGGTAGCTTTGTCCACTCGAGAGAAGCTCCTTAACGGGGTGGATGCGGGCGGGTCGGCAGCCCTGGTGCTGCTCGACCTGTCTGCAGCCTTTGACACCGTGGATCACTCCATCCTGCTATCCAGACTCGAGTCCTCTTTCGGGCTGGGAGATACTGCCCTTGCTTGGTTCCGTGATTTTTTAACAGCTCGCACCCACCAAGTTAAGATGGGCTCTTTTCTATCCCCGATTACCACAGTGGAGAATGGGGTCCCTCAGGGATCAGCCCTGTCCCCCATTCTCTTCAACATTTATCTTAGGCCTTTACCTGACATTATTGCTAAACATGGTCTCTGGTTCCATTTGTACGCGGACGACGTCCAGGTGGTAGCCGATGATCTAACTTACCCTGACATGCCCTTAAGATTGGCCAATTGTCTGCGCGACATTTACCACTGGATGACCATCAACAAACTGTGCCTCAATGGTAACAAAACAGAGGTCATGATAGTTGGAAAAGGCAAGACCGACTTTCTTCAAATTGGCCCACTGAGTTGGGCTTGACACCAAATCCGAAAGATAAGGTGACGGTCCTGGGGGTTATCCTTGACGAAAAACTAAGTATGATTCCCCAGGTTAGACAATCGGTTTCGAGAACCTCCCATTTTCTACGACTTATCCGCAAGGCAAAACATCTCCTGACCCAAGACCAGAGGAAAGACTTAGTCCAGGCACTATGTATTGCTCGCCTTGACGTTTCAAATGGAGTCCTACTAGGCATTCCAATGAAATGGTCTAAGAAACTGCAGCTGGTGCAGAATCAAGCAGCCAGGCTTATCTACAATCTCCAAAAGCAAGACCATATCAGCCCTGTGCTCAAAGAACTTCACTGGCTCCCTGTTACAAAACGTGCCGATTTTAAAATACTCTGTCTGATCTACAGGGGCTACCACCAGCTGGGCCCACAGTTCCTATCAGATCTGACTCCACACTATATACCTAGACGCTGTCTTCGATCAGCCGACAAAGCTCTACTCATTGGCAATACTGACAGGCTAATTTCTATAATAGGAAAACGGATTGGCTCCGCGGGGGCGACTCTCTGGAACCAAATCCCGCTTAACATTCGCATCTCCCGAAGCCTATATACGTTCAGGAAGAAGCTGAAGACCTGGCTATTCTGCCAAGCATTTCAATCCTAGGCCAATTTTTCTTGGCTGATTTCTTGTCTTTTTCTCCCTTCTCTTTTATTTATGCTCCCCTCGCCAGAACATCCGGGCTATTTTGTCACAAAGCGCTGGTATTTTGTCACCGACCGGTGGTATATGCGCGCTTCCCAAACAAATAGTAATAAATAAAAATAAATAAAGAAGGGGGAGTGTGCTACTTTACTGATCGACGATATGCACATAAGGGGTGGGGGGGATCCGACGATGGGGGACTCTGGATCGCTCACCACTGACTGAAGGCATGGGGTGCTGGTGGCGGGAGAGCATCAGTTCAATCCAGCCACAGGAATGAGCGGGCGATGGGGGGGATCAATGACACCACAGGAGGGCGCGGAGAGTTAGTGCTGCTGTCAGCCGCAGCACTCTGAAACGTACGAGACCGCATCCAGCCCCGGGGGGGGGGGCGGGGGGGTGATGGAGAGCTGCAGTGTGCAGGTACTTCCCACACTGGCTGGAGCCCGGGCAGCTTGTACAGGTGGCAACCGCCACAACCCCATCTCTCACCCGCATTATCGGGGGGGAGACTCGGGAGGCAATTTGTCGGGCTCTGGGGCCCCAGGTGAATGTGGGGCCCCGGGCTGTGCCCAGTCGTGCCCACTCAGTAAGATGGCCCTGGTAACATGTAATTACAGGTTTGATGTGTAAATATAGATCCATCCTGGACCCCTGCACATTGACAATCGACAAGCCTCTTTTGATGTGTAAAATTCTGGACTGAAATCTGGCCTGGTCAATTTTGGACTTATAACACAGCTCTGTACCAGTAACCCGTGTATCCGTCTACTGATTACCTATGTCTGACTACCCGCTGTCTCCATTCCTGAACTTCAGCTTGCCTTTGACCCTGCTTAACCTCCTGTTGTTACCTGCTGCCAAACCTTGCCTGTTATCTGACCACGCTTCAGCCTGCTGTATTAATTACCTGATTACCTGCTCCGACCCGGCTTGTCTGACTCTGCTACTGCCTGCTGCTTTTGCTCTGTGTTGCTACTGAATCTGACCTAGCTTGTCTCACCATGCTCCAACTAGCTACTGATTCTGCCAGCTCATAAGATCACTGACCTGGAACCGCCCTGATGCCTGCAGTCCTAGCCATCCCTGAAGGGTCACCGTCCTGCTTCTGTGACAGCTGCTGCAACTGTTCCAGGCGCTCTCAAGCTCACTGTCCCCACTCCAGTGACTCCTGAGCCAGGGCTGTAAGAGAGGTCTCCTCCTACTAAAGTCAGGCTCAATTATTGGCCCTCACACAAGCTGTGAAAGGTCTACAAGAGGGCTATGTCAGGTTGGAAGGAAAAGTTCAGAGCCTCGCTGACCCTGGTAATGTGGCCTCTGCATCCTCTGCCAGGCCTTTACAGACTGCCACCTCTCCTTCAGTTGTGATGCTTCCACCTGAACCTAGAGTCCCTGTTCCTGAGAAGTTCGCATGGGGACCAAACGAAATTCCGGGCCTTCCGCAAAGCATGACATTTTGAGTTAGTGAAAAGGCATGTGGGAGACTCCCAAAATGTATGGAGGAAGGTGTCTGATGAGACTAAAATGTTACTTTGTCTGGCGCAAACCCAACACATCACATCACCCAATGATCACCATCCCCACAGTAAAACATGGTGGTGGCAGCATCATGCTGTGGGGATATACTTTTGCAAGGCACTGTAAATCAAAAAGTCCACAAAGTGAAAATGCTTTATAACAAGTCAAAGAGAAGTCCTCTAAAAATGTCACTTCCCAGTGCAGCAACACAAATGTATAAAGTGACTTCAGTGCTCATCCCTCACCAATACGTACTCACCAGAATGCCACTGATAAACAGCATTAGATATCAATCCAATATAGAGAAATTCCCAGCAGCCATTCGATTAGTCCTCCAGATAGACAGTGCTCAATCAAGGGGAATCAATGATGGCCGCTGAACTGAGCCTTGGATACGGTGGTGTGATGTCAATATGTATGGCCCCTGCCAGAGCGCTTCATGCGCATACGCGTCTTCAGTGGATACGCCTGAAGCCGTATCCACTGAAGGCGTAGGCATATCCCCTGAGGACGCGCATGCACATGAAAAGCATTGGGAGGGGCCTTTACGCGCTGACGTCACGCCGCCATATCCATGGCTCGATTCAGTGACTATCAAAGTTTCCCCTTGATTGAGCACTGTCTATCTAGAGGACTGATCGAATGGCTACTGGGAATTCCTCTATATTGGATTAATACCCAATGCTGTTTGGAATTCTGGTGAGTGCATATTAGTGAAGGGATGAGCACTGGAGTCACTTTAAATTCAAGAGCACTAGAGTCACTTTATAGATTTGTGTTGCTACACCTTTAGAGAACTTTTCTTTGATTTATTAGAACACATATTTAGCTAGATTTTTTTATATTTATGGGATTTTTTTATGAACACGTTAGGCCTCGTGTACACAGGGCAGTTGAAAACCTCTTCTAAACCCTGGAAACTGACAGCTGATAAACGACAGTGAAAAACCTCAGTTTAACAGCTTACACACTGAGTTTAGCAAAAGTTATCAGTAGTTGAGGTTAGAAGCTTTTTTTAAAGATAACCTCAGGAGACCCTCCCAAATGTCCACAATGCAGGGATTAAAGTATTAACTATTTCAGCCATTTTGTGAGAAGAGAGAGCAGTGTGATTTAACTATGGAGTCTCTCTCTCTCTCTCTGCCCGTCTCTCTCTCTCTCTCTGCTGTCTGTTTCTCTCTGCCTGTCTCTCTCTCTGCCTCTCTCTCTCTCTCTCTTTCTGCCTCTTTCTCTCTCTCTCTCTCTCTCTCTCTCTCTCTCTCTCTCTCTCTCTCTCTCTCTCTCTCTCTCTCTCTCTGCCTCTTTCACTCTCTCTTTCTGCCTCTCTCTCTCTTTCTGCCTCTCTCTCTTTCTGCCTCTTTCTGTGCCTGTCTCTCTCTCTGTGCCTGTCTCTCTCTCTGCTGGTCTCTTTCTCTGTCTGTCTCTCTCTCTGTCTGTCTCACCCACTTACCCCCTTGCAGACAACAGCATGTGGTGAAAATTGTGTTTCTCCCATATCTTATATGTTCCTCTTTAGGAACACTTATAAACTAAAATGTGGCTAATCTCAGGTTACAGCTTTTACACGAGTTTACAAGCAGTTACAAGCATTTGGCATTTCAAATGCCTCTAATGTACACGGGACACTGCTAAACGTACGTTCAGAGGCAGTTGGATGCTATTTTCAACTGCTTCTGAACTCATTCAATGTTCTCCTATGACCATGTACACAGTCTCGTTTATTGCCATTTTTAGGCAGTTGGGATTAACAGCGTTTCTTTGAAAGCAAAAAAATGGGTTCAGACGCAGAATATTTCCACGTTTCAGACACAAAGCGTGACTAAACGCGGTAACCCGCGTTTAGCAGTGTTTTTGTTTATAGGCGTTTTTCTTTTTGGCTATGCTAATGCATAGCCAAACGTGGCATGTAAACACGGCAAAACTGCCTTTTTAAACGTGGGTTACTATCTGTCAAGTTTAATCATTTAGGAGCAGTTGTAAAAACGTCCTGTGTACATGGAGCCTAAACACAGCTTCTGAACGCATTTTTTTGGGTTCCAGAAAAAAACTCTAAACTCAACTGCCTAGAAACGACTATAAACAACCCTGTGTACATATACTGATAAGATAACATAGAGGAGAGTTCAGGGGCAGTTAAAAAAGGCCTTACCCATGTGCATGATGTTTTGATAATACATTTTTTTTCCACGTCTATGTTTGGTATATGATTGTTAAATATTTTTAGAGCTGCACTTTTTACATTTTTTATTGTTTATTTGGTTGGCCATCTTTTGTGCTAGCAGCTCTGCCTTGCAAGCGTTCACTGATTTCTTAACACTGTAATTTCCATTCTTTAAACTGACAAATGGCAAGAAAAAACAAAAACATTATATATTGTGCCCTATACATAATTATGTAGTATGCTTCTGCTGAGTTTTCCTTAAAAAATGGTTTTGATTGTTTAAAAATTGTTTGGAAAACAAACAAGCATACAGTATTACCGCTACAAAATAAATGACTGCGAGTAGCTGTTCCAAGCATTTGTACTGCTTTGCAGGTACATTAATCTGTGCAGAGTAATATATTTTGAGAATGAACAACATGCAGCATATGACACAACAATGTAATTGCATTTCCAAAGTTAAGTTGAGGGTTCATTTTGTGCTTGTAAACGACCTGTTACGCACAATTAGAGTTTTCGGTGCAGGACATAAAGTGAACGAAGGACAGAAATGAACGTTTCATGCGCATACCGATGTGGATGGAAGAGATTGGAGGTAATAAAAAATAATGTCATTCTAGCCCAGACCACAGCTGACTCTAATCAGAACACGGGTTGTATCGGCCTTGCTTACACTCTCTATTATTGTAATTTTCCTCCAGGAGGGGTTAATCGAGGACACAAGTGTTATTTTTGTTTCTTTTCAAACAAAGAGTGGTACTCACCACACTTGGGGCCAGGAACACCAACACATTTTTGTATTTTGAAAGGTCCGCCTACAAAATAAATGTTTAGCATATATTAACTTGTGAAAAGGACCGGTAACCTTATTGTAGTCATAAATATTCATAAGAGAATCACGAAGGGTGGACTAGACAATGATATTTATTATGACGTTTTTAAGTTTGTAAACAGTGAAATTAGGACTGCCCAAACCTATGGACTCACTTCCTGTATGTAAATTATCTTGAGAGCATTAAAAAGTTGGGTTAAGAAAGTGGTAAGAATAACAAACTTGTGATCTGCTGAGAATGTAGGGTAAAAGTTGTAAAAAGAATTTGTGAAAAGTTAAAAAAACAAGTGAAGAAGAAAGATTGGCTAATGCTTGGGGGTGGCGGGGGCGGTAGGGATAGCCAATGAGTGTAACTGCTTCACACACATTAATCCCTTTGTTCTCCCTGGGGCAGAATGTGGCCCTTTGCTTGCCTGTATCTGACCCTTGAGGCCCCGTACACACGACCGAGTTTCTCGGCAGAAGTCAGCAATAAACTCGATCGGAGCCGTATTCTGCCGAGAAACCCGGTCGTGTGTACACTTTTGGCCGAGGAAACTGACGAGGATCTCGTCGGGCCAAATAGAGAACATGTTCTCTATTTCCTCGTTAGTCAGTGAGGAAACTTGGCTCGCCGAGATCCTCGGCGGCTTCACAAGGAACTCGACGAGCAAACCGATGTGTTTTGCCCGTCGAGTTTCTCGGACGTGTGTACGGGGCCTCAGGCTTTATTCCTTTCACTGACATAAACAATGGGCACTATTCCTCCCACTGGCACTGACACCAACTATTGCTCCCCTAATACCAAAGATTGGGCATTGTTTACCCCCACTGGACACGGTATGGCCCCCCTAAAGTCTTGAGTACAGTAAATCGGCCCTTTCTTTAAAAATATCCCTGCTCTAGCATATGAAGTATTCTACAGGTGTTTAGTTACTGCAGATTAGGAAGCGGCAAATGTGGGCAAACCGAAAGAGGTTTAGTATTAGACTGCCAAACCTATTAATCTGAAAAAGCAGCTATATAAAAAAGACACAAATTTGTAACTGTATTTATCAATATGACCCAAGTGTAAGAGATATCGGAGCTGCTCAGTATAGAGGTGCAGTCCAAAGCCAACCCATGGGAGTGCTGGTCAGGATGATACACACCCTAGTCAGCTGCTCTCCATCTACTCATTAGCACTTGTATGCCTCTACTGAGGAAACTAGAAAAATTTAGTTAGGACCACAGGAATGCAGAGAGCCTTGTAAGCGGCCTGTGGCTTATCCATATATTTGCAAATGTGTGCAACCAATCCTCTGCTTTTAACATACTAAGTTAGACAGCTGAATTCGGCTTGCAATTTGGTTGGTAAGTTTGAGCCTGGTTATTACGCTATACAACTTTATTTATTTACTTATACATACTGTTTGCATCAACACGCATCTCATTTAAAGTCCCAACCCTTTCTTTCTTTCAATTTTCAGGGACATCCACATGCCTCATTTAAAGTCCCAAATCCAGTTCCATGTTTATCAATAGGGATGGAGATGCGGTTTTGATGCTTATACATTTACCCTTATGCGTTTTTTCCAGTGCTCTTTATTGCTACACCAATTTTAGATGGAGGCTGGCTGGTGACACACACCCCTTGTCACCTGCTCTCCATCTACTCATTAGCACTTGTATGCCTCTACTGAGGAAACTAGAAAAGTTTAGTTAGGACCACAGGAATGCAGAGAGCCTTGTAAGCAGCCTGTGGCTTATCCATATATTTGCAAATGTGTGCAACCAATCCTCTGCTTTTAACATACTAAGTTAGATAGCTGAATTCGGCTTGCAATTTGGTTGGTAAGTTTGAGCCTGGTTATTACTAGTGTTGAGCAGAATACGCCATATTCGATTTCGCGATATATCTCGAATATATAGTCGAATATTCGAGATATATTCGCTAAATTCTAATATTCGTGATATTTTATCGAAATGAAATGATTGCGAATTTTCGCTATTGCGAATGCGAAAATAATTGCGAAATTTCGATAACTGCGGTAGGAGCACTCTGGCTCAGAATATTCGTGATATTTTATGGAAATTTCGCAAAATGCGAATGCGATATTGATGGCGAAATTTCGACAACAGCGCTAGGAGCACTCTGATTGGCTCAGAATATTCGTGATATTTTACAATACAAAATAATTGCGAATATTCGGCAAATGCGGAAGGAGCACTCTGATTGGCTCAGAATATTCTTGATATTTTACAATACAAAATAATTGCGAATATTTGGCAAATGCGGAAGGAGCACTCTGATTGGCTCAGAATATTCTTGATATTTTACAATACAAAATAATTGCGAATATTCGGCAAATGCGGAAGGAGCACTCTGATTGGCTCAGAATATCAAACACCTTGAAGATTGAACACGTTCATGCTGCATGCTTTGGACTTTTTTTCACTTCACATATCAAAGACATTTTTATGAAAGATTATTTTTCTATTATTGGGACTATATTTCTTTATATATTTGTTTCACTGTGTATTTCACAAGTTATTTGCGCTTGCTTATTTTATAATTTGCCCACATGTCTTGTCACTAGACATATTTTTTATTCTTGTAGAGCGACTCCATTTTCTGTCTTGTATTAATTTATGTTGTATAAAATTTTTGAGTTGCTGCTGTATTCTCCCCTTTTTTTAAGGTATGCGCAATTTTTTCCTTCTTACAAAAAAAAATAATATCAAACATACAAATATTCATAACAGAAACATACACAAAGCCCCCCCTTTTGCATCAGAGACAATCAGAGTTCTCCTACCACAGTTATTGAAAATTCGCAATCATTTTCTCATTCGCATTAGCGAAAATTCGCAATTTTTTTTTGTTATATTCGGCAACATAAAAGGATCGCCTCAGCTTAGCTACTCGGCCCAGGGTCTCTAATCATACCAGCAATGCTTTTAGACGTCGATAGGATGTGATCCGTTTAAAAAATAAAATTGAAAAAATGAGAATATTCGGAATAGCGAATATTCACCGCGAAATTCGAAATATATCGCGAATACTCGAATATGCCATATTCGAGCCGAATATTCGCAATACGAATATTCGTGAGCAACACTAGTTATTACGCTATACAACTTAATTTATTTACTTATACATACTGTTTGCATTAACAGTAGGAGGGGTGGGGCCCATTACAGATATGGGTGTACTTTAGTGGTGGCTGGTGATTGGCCGTGAGGAGGATCAGTGTTTTAATAGCGAATATTTATTCGCTATTGTAACACACCTGGGTGGACTTGGTTCGCATTTTCTGCGCCAAGCCCATCCTATTTTGAAGTCTATTAGAGCCTCTGGCTCTAATCAGGTGCTTCAAAAACACACCACCCCCATTGGAATGGGGGGCGGGGGGTGTGGAAGGCAATGGAATTCATGCATCCGGCGTCCTGCAAGGGGTCGGATGCACAGATGAAGGGGGCGGTGCCCGTGCATCCTTAATGGACAGGCTGCCCCTGGTGTACCTACCCTGCTAAATTTAAGGAATAGTTTAATGTGTCATTTGGCTGTATCGCTGGTATCTTAATAGTAATAGTCCTTGAGCCGGTGTAGTTGTGGCTGAGGTCCTTGAAGTCTAAATTGATGGTAGATACAGCCAGTCGGTTAAATAAAAGTTGCCTTCTACAGTAAGATCATAACCACTTATGGACCACCCGCAGCAGTTTTGCGTCAGCTGTTTGAAGTGGAATACCATTGTTATGGTAGCAGCTAGCTACCATAACCCCAGTATCCTCTTCTTCAGCGAGCGGTCCGCTACAAGGAAAAAGTGGTCTCTGCAGTGGATATGCCGCAAGATCACTTTTATCAGCGGCGGCAGAGGGCCCCCCCCTCTTGCCGCTCTTCGGTGCCATCTGCCGCTTACCGGAACCGACAGCAGAGCCGGAGGTGATCCAGTCCTTTCTGTTGCTGTGTATGGAGACGAGTGAAGACCTGTCTCCATATCACTGCATGGCCGAAGCGACGTCAAAACGTCACTTCCGCCCATAGGTCTTAAAGGGACATTTTTCTTTTTATTTAGTTTTTTTTAGAATGACAATTTTTTTTTTATTATTGCATTTTAGTCCAAATATGAGACCCGAGGTCTTTTTGACCCCAGATCTCATATTTAAGAGGACCGGTCATGCTTTTTTCTATTACAAGAGATGTTTACATCCCTTTAACTATTTGCCGACCAGTCGCCGTCATTCTACGGCGGCAGGTCGGCTCTCCTGGGCGAGAGCCCGTAGCTCTACGTCGGCTCTTTTAGTGGCCACTAGGGGCCCGTGACTCCCGTGCGGGTGCCCGGCGGGCGCCATTCAAACCTTTTTAACAAGCTGGTTACTTTGGCATGTGCCTTGGCTAGATTGCTAAGCACTTTCTTCCTCTCTTTTCTTTGGCCATTATGTAGATTTTTTTGAAACAGCAATGCTGCAGCACAAATGTCTCTTCTGTTTAAAGCTTTCGCAGCAAGATTGACTGTATAACTAACAAAACCAGGTAACACTTGCTTTTCTCATATAAACTTTAAAATTGACAATTTAAAGCTGTAAGCACCTGTTTTTGAATTCTTGATCTAGTAAGTCTACCTGACTTATTCATACTTCCTAATCTTTTCTTGTTATGTGGCCAATTCTATTTGATATTACATACTATATACTTTCCAGCTTTTCAAGTATTTCCTCTGTCTAATATTAAATGAGTGTTTCTATTCAGCCATAGACTGTTCAGGCACTTCAGCATTCAGTTTCACTATGGTGTGTCATATATAATTACCCTATATACCAAAATGCTGTTTAATTAACAGTGTCTTATGCTTTAACTTTACAACAATACCCTTTCATTACATATTATGCATATCGTTTTCCTTCTTTTTATTTATTTTCTATTCGCTTGCCCATGTATGGATATGCAAACTATAGGCTTTTTTCTAAAATCTGATCAGGTTAGTATGCCCATACCCATTCTATTATTATTACTTTTTCAGTTACCAGTGGTACCCCCTAGCTTGCGGAACGGCCCAATACGGCCCCCCTGGTTTCTGCTGGTGAGTGGTGTGTATTCCTGTCTGACCCAGCCGGGTCTGGTCAGGAGAAGGCTCTCTCTCTGGATAGCGTTGTTTTGAGCTGCAGCATTCCATTTAATAAATACCATCCAAGTGGTGAGTATATTCTACATGAATCCTTATACCAGACTGACCCAAAGTCTGGCTTCGGTTTCTTATATTACCTTATGTCATTTGTTTTGATACATATACTCTTTATACTTTAGTTCCAAAGCTCCCGATGAAGCGGATAAGTCCCGCGAAACTAGTCGAGCTAATCGTGGAACTCCCTACATGTCAAGGATTGAACAGTGTGGACCAAGTGTGAACTGAAGTTCCCCATTGATCAACAATAACACAAATCACTCCATATGGTCCATTTATCTGGTTCTATATATCCCATAACATGTTTTAATATTTTGTATTCATTGATATGTTAACATTTTGTCTTGTGATTTTCTATTATTAAATTTTGTATTTTTATATAAAAAAGTGCCTACAAAGTCAATTTTCTCCTTTTCTACAAATTCCAATTAATCCAGGATGTGGCACTATTGTATTCAAGGATGTTGATTGCCATCCAAGGGCAAAGCAATCAATCTTTAACATTTCAAAGGGCAATGACATCTTACCATTAACCTTGACCATTGCCGTTGGTCTACTGTACAAATTTTGTATCCAATGTCTGATTTTAGGTCCCATTCCCAAATGTTGAAGTGTGTCCATCATAAATCCCCAGTCTACCCTGTCAAATGCTTTCTCGGCATCTATTGACAGGAGTAGGACTGGGGATTTTCCACTCTTATTTTTCTGCAGTAATAATATCATTTTTAAACTATTGTCTCTACCTTCTCTTCTGGGTATAAACCCGGTCTGATCTGGGTCTACTCAATCTGGCATTAGGTTCTTTAATCGGGTGGCAAGGATTTTTGCATATAGCTTTGTGTCAGAGTTTAGTAGTGTTATAGGCCTATAACTAGAGCATAATGTCTTGTCTTTTCCTGGTTTTGGTATTATAGTAATATGGGCCATTAAAGATTCACATCTTATTTCCTCTTCTTCCCCTATTTTGTTAAAGTAGTCGCATTGTCTCGGGATCAGTTGGCTCTGAAATTTTTTGTAGTATTTAATGGTGAACCCATCCGGTCCAGGACTTTTCCCAGTGGGTGTCTCTTTCAATGCTTTTATAATTTCTTCCTGTGTAATTACTGCTTCCAAAGCTGTCAGGCGTTCATGTATTTTTGGCAGTTTTGCGTCTTTAAAATCTTCTTGTATTTTTTCTTTCCTCTTCTCCTTATATGTGTCTTCCTTTCTAATTGTATATAATGCACTATAGTATGTTTGAAATTCTGTTGCGATATCGGCTGTTTTATTCACCATTTCTCCTCTTCCATTCTTTATCTTCTCTATATAATTTGATGACTTATTACACCTTAACATTTTTGCAAGGTATTTTCCAGGCTTGTTTCCTCCTTTATATCTGTCCTTTCTAAGTCTGTTAAACTCCTTTCTTGTTTCCTGCTCCATAAGATCTTTCAATAGTTCCCTTTTTAATATTAAGGCATGTTGAATTTCCTTTTCCGCATATCTTTTATGTCTTTGTTCCAGACCATGTATTTCTTTTAAGATTTTTTGCATGTTGATTTCTCTTTCTTTCTTTTTTCTAGTCCCAATAGCTATCAGTTGGCCCCTTATAATGGCCTTATGTACTTTGCCACCCCTTAGTATTCTGTTTTTCTATAGCCTGGTTATTTCCGCTTGCTCCTAGTGTCACATATTTGGTCATGGGACCAGGACTTAAGCTTGAACGGGGTGACTTTGCCACTGCTCCCCCTCTTCCTGATCTTCCCCTCATACTGCCTATCATCTCGGACAGCAAGAGAGAAAAAAAAGTGTGACATGTTGAGTATAAATTTAATCGGCATAACATTATCTTTCACAGTATACAAATAATTGGGATAACTTTACTGTTGTCTTATTTTTTTATTAAAAAAAATGTTTTTTTTCCCCCAAAAAAAGTGTGCTTTTAAGACCGCTGTGCAAATAAGGTGTGACAAAAAGTATTGCAAAGACTGCCATTTTATTTTCTAGGTGTTAGAAAAAAATATATATAATGTTTGGGGGTTCTAAGTAATTTTCTAGCAAACAAAATGTTTTTAACTTGTAAACACCAAATCTCAGAAAGAGGCTCAGGGCTTAAGTGGTTAATGAGGTTAGTTAATGTACTGAGAGTGGGTTAGTAATGTTCAGGTATTTAAATTAAAGAAAATATGTATTTTGATAATAAAGTTGTATTTTATTTGTTCAACCACTTCCCGCCCAGCCTATAGCAAAATGACAGCCGGGTGGGGGTTCAGTTATCCTGACTGGGCGTCATATGATGTCCAGCAGGATAAGCCGCGATCGCTCGCCCGTGAAGGCGCACTGAGACAGAGGAACACTGCGTGGCACGTACACCATGGCCAGGTAGGCCATAACACCGGGGGCGCCGTTATGAGGCCACCCTAAAGGTGAGAGCCACACTGGACAAATAAGACCCAGAACCAATGGTGTCTGCCTCATAAATACCCCTCCCAGCATGCACAGCAAGGTCAAACTCTCCTGATTGGCTGCTGGGAAAGAGCACCCAAATCTCGACTGCCACCTGCAGCACCCGGGGCTGGAAGAACACCCCAGTGCAGCAGAATAAGCCCACAGCACAGCCAAGCTGAGACAGAGACCCTGTTTTGCACTTAACAATCTGGATCAGAGTCCAACTACACTCTGATCTACCCTTAAATTTAAACTAGCACCGGTACCATAAAGTACACAGGTGCTACATGTGCAAGAGCGCTAATGTAATAATTGTATATGGGGCATTCCTTGGTCTGGGCTCCTGAGGTGCTTAGAACATTTCTCAGGAAAAAAAGCTGTGATGTCAACTAGATGTATAGGCAATGATGTCAGGGTAATAGGTATGGCAAAGTGACAGGTTTAATAGCAGAGGAATGAGGATTGACTTCAGACTTCCATGAGTTAAATAGTATACATTAACCTTCACCTGTGCAGCATTACATTTTCTACAAAAGGGACAGGTCCATTTTAGACCTGTATGCCTAAAGTGGACCTGTTCCTATACTCTGTAAGTGTGCCTTCATTTACCGGCTTCCTTGATAGTGTGCACCTTTTATTACATCAGACATGCTTTGAGATATTTAATTTACAGCTTCTAGTCTCTTGAGTTCCTTTATTCATGATAAAATTGATTCTCAAAGTACTTGCCTGCTAAGTTACGGCGGCGTGGCCTAAAGCGGGCGGGCGTAAGGGCGCCTAATTTAAATGTCTGAGGGGGCGTGTTCTATGATAATGAGGCTTGACCCGATGTGATTGACGATGTGATTTTTTTTTAACTGCGCATGACAATTCCCAGTGTGCATTGCGGCTAAGTCCGCCGCACAGGCCTATTGATTTCGACGTGGACGTAAACGACGTAAATCCCTATTCACGGACGACTTGCGCAAACCACGTAAAATTTTAGACTTTCGACGCGGGAACAGCGGCCATACTTAACATTACTATTCCATCTATTTGATGGAATAACTTTAGGCGGCCTATCTCTTACGTAAACGGCGTATCTGTACTGCGTCGGCCGGGCGTACGTTCGTAAATAGGCGTATCTAGTGATTTACATATTCTACGCCGACCGCAATGGAAGCGCCACCTAGCGGCCAGCCTAAATATTGCAACCTAAGATAGGACGGTGCAAGCCGTCGTATCTTAGATAGGTTTAAGTGTATCTCTGTTTGAGAATACACTTAAACCTAGGTCGGCGCAGATTCTGAGTTAGGTCGGCGTATCTACTGATACGCCGACCTAACTCTTACTGAATCTGGCTAAAAGTCATCAGTACAAAAGAGAACTGCAGGCAATGCACACAATAAGGCAGAAAAATGAGTAGCTAATTACCTTTGACTGGGTTTCACTTTTGAAATATACTGGTTGGGAAAAAGTAATCAGTACCACTCTGGTATCCTCCTCATTAAGAGGGCTGGGAATCTGCAGATTCCCTATGTCATTTCAAGCCCCATTGCCCTTCTCCATCAGGCAGTTGCATTATTTTTAGCATATTTACTCACTTGGTAAATAGGGTGTAATACCATTTAAAATAAAGCTTTTTTGGTATTTTTTTTTAACTTCATGACAGTCCAATAGGTAAACCTTTGCAAGTTCACTTAGCCAGGAGTCTTAACCTTGTTCCCCTCACCTGCATGGAGGTGCACATAAATCCCCCATCTGCATTCCCACACCGGTGGTTCTCTTGGGTACCAGCATTGTAAAGCACCAGTGTAATACTGAAGGGCACATTGGGCTAGTATGGCATAGCTGAGGGCCCACATGTTTGTACATCTTAGTACTTGGCAGTTTTTATTCATTGCAGGTAATGCTGCAGTTCATCGCCAGATAAACGAAGCACAAAATGCACACGACTTTAGGGAGAGGCAAGAGGGGATTCAGAGGACACAGGGGGAATCGCCCTTACAGAGGGGGACCCTCTACAGATAAGCCAACCTAACTCTGAATCTGCACCGACCTATGTTTAAGTGTATTCTCTAACAGAGATACACTTAAACATATCTAAGATAGGACGGCTTGCGCCGTCCTATCTTAGATTGCAATGTTTTGGCTGACCGCTAGGTGGCGCTTCCATTGCGGCCGGCGTAGATTATGTAAATTAGCTTTTACGCCGATTCCCGAACGAACGCGAGCCCGCCGCAGTCGATTAACGTCATTTCCATACAACACGCCCCCCTCCAACCAATTTGAATTAGGCACCCTTACGCCCGCTCGTTTGAGGCTACGCCGCCGTAGATTAGCAGGTAAGTAGATTGAAAATCACTACTAGCCTAGTTAATTTACGGCGGTGTAGCCTAAACAGGCTAGGCTAGGCCGCCCTAAAGTTAGTCCAATCTCTTTGAATCCACCTATAAATATTCTGAATTTGGGCCTTAAGTGTGCCCCTAAGAAATCTGTCAATAAATTTGATGTATATATAGATATCCACAAATATGTTCAGAAATTGAATATTAAGAAATATTTTCTGAATAATGGACCTAGTAGTAGTAATACAGCCAAGACCAATATTGTAGGGGTGGATAGCTCGCTCAAAAATAGATCGCTGTTCAATCCCCTAATTTCTGCTAATCATCATGTGGAAGTATTTAAAAACCTAGGCCCGGATTCACGTAGCACTTATGCCGACGTATCTCGAGATACGCCGCGTAAGTGTCAATGTGCGCCGTCGTATCTATGCACCGTGCCCATAGAACTAGATACGCCTGAAAATAGGCTTCCTCCGACCGACGTAACTTTCCTACGCCGGCGTATCTTGGGCGCATATTTACGATGGCCGCCTCATTGCAAATATGCAAATGAGGGAGATACGGCGATTCATGAACGTAGTTGCACCCGGCACATAATATACGCGGTTTGCGTAAGGCTTACGTCCGGCGTATAGTTATTCCCCATCTATGAGGCGCAACTCATGCAAAGGTATGGACCAGGGAACAGTCGTCGTATTTTACGTCGTTTACTTAGTAGTACGTGAATAGGGCTGGGCGTAGGTTACGTTCACGTCGTAGGCATTGAGCCATCGTATCTTAGGGAGTATATTTGACGTGATTCTGAGCATGCGCACTGGGATACGTCCGCGGGACGGCGCATGCGCCGTTCGTTCGGCCCATCATTTGCATGAGGTCACGCTTCATTTAAATGGATCACGCCCACTTCCACCTACTTTGAATTAGGCCGGCTTACGCCTATGATTTTACGTTATGCCAGCTCAACGTTGGGAGCAAGTGCTTTGTGAATACTGTGCTTGCCTCTCTGTGTTACGTCGGCGTAGCGCATATGAGATGCGCTACGCCGGCAGAAATATGCGCCGCTGTCTGTGAATCTGGCCCCTACTCTTAAAAGATTTGAATAAAGTGGTTGTGAAAAAGAACATTAATTCTTCACATATCCAGGATGGCATTGAATTATTACAGGACAGGAAAAATATAGTTATACGGCCAGCCGATAAGGGTGGAGGGGTGGTCATAATTGACAAGCTGTATTATGACTAGGGATGAGCCGAACAGCCCCGTGTTCGGTTCGCACCAGAACCTTCGAACTGACCTAACGTTTGCGCGATCGTATAGAACCCCATTGATGTCTATGGGACGCGAACGTTCGAATTTAAAAGTGTTAATTTTAAAGCCCAATATACAAGTTATTGTCGGAAAACTGGTTTGGGGACCCGGGTCTTGCCCCAGGGAACATGTATCAATGGAAAAAAAACTTTTAAAAACTGTTGTTTTTTATGGAGCAGCGATTTTAATGATGCTTAAAATGAAAAAAAACAAAATGAAAAATTCCTTTAACTATCGTACCTGCTGGGTGTCTATAGTAGTGGTACGTTTTTAGAACTGTCCCTGCACAAAATAAGATTACTATAAGAAAAAAGTAATTTAAGACTGCTTGCGGCTTTAATGTAATGTTTGGTCCCTGCAATATGGATGAAAATCACTGAGAAAACTAGCATGGCTTTCCCCGCCCCCCTCCCCCCAGGTCATTACAAGCCCCTTTGGCCCTATATACTTTGAACAGCAGTATACAGGCGGTGCAAACAAGACAGGGACTGTAGGTTTGTTGTTTAGTAGAATCTGTTTGTAATTTTCAACTGGTACTTCTTTAAAGTGTAGCTTCAGACATAAAGGCCTAGATTCACGTAGGGTGGCGCAAGTGTGGGCGGGCGTAGCGTATCGTATTTACACTACGCCACCGCAACTTAGAGAGGCAAGTGCTGTATTCACAAAGCACTTGCGTCCCAAGTTACGGCGGCGTATCGTAAATGTGCCGGCGTAAGCGCACCTAATTCAAATTGTGAAGAGGTGGGCGTGTTTTATGCTAATGAATCGTGACCCGACGCGATTGACGTTTTGAACGAACGGTGCATGCGCCATCTGTGGACGTATCCCAGTGCGCATGCGTCGGATAGAATGCCTAAGATACGTCGAACACTGCCTACGACGTGAACATAACTTACACACAGCCCTATTCGCGTACGACTTAAGCAAACAACGTAAAAAGATACGCTTGTTCCGACGTCCATACTTTGCATGGGCTGCGCCACCTAGAGACATGCTTTATCTTTTCCCCTGGCGTATGTCTTGCGTACACGGCGTAACTAAATGCGACGGGCGCACGTACGTTCGTGAATCGGCGTATCTAGCTCATTTGCATATTCGATGCGGAAATCAACGGAAGCGGCACCTAGCGGCCAGCGTAAATATGCACCCAAGATACGACGGCGTAGGAGACTTACGCCGCTTGTATCTTGGCAGAATGTATTCTATGAATCAGGCGCATACATACAACGGCGCTCATTCGGACTTAAGACGGCGTATCTGGAGATAAGCCATCGTAAGTCTTTGTGAATCTGGGCCAAAATCTTTTTTTAAGCTTTTCTGAAAATATAGAGAAGGGTTATCACCCATGTAACATTTGTTTTGCTGTCTGTGTGCATCTGTTCAGAAGATTGCACCTCACTTTCTGTCCCAAAGACAAATGATTTAAAAAAAAAAAAAAAAACTGCTCCCAATTTGTCTCCATAGAGATCAATTCTGCAGTCTTTGTGTAGGTATTCCATTGTTCTATTCTTATTCATTACTGGGGTGCTAGAGTGGAGAAATGCTGAGATGGTGTAGACCAGCCTTTTCTCAACCTTTTTAACATGGAGGAACCCTTGAAATAACTTTCAGATCTCATGGAACTTACTATTTCTACAGGTCATGGTTACAGATAGCTAAAAAGCTCATTGCTGTCAGCAGTTACATATCAGAGAGGCGCTGATTGCTCAAGGAACCCCTAGCAACCTCTAGAGCAGTGGTTCTCAACCTGGGGGTCGGGACCCCCTTGGGGGTAGAATGTCAATTTGCCAGGGGTCACCGAATCCTGAGCTGTTCCTGAAGCCTGCACCACTCTCCCAGCCTTTTCACGGCCACCCAGCAGGGCTGTCCCTGGAGCCTGTGGCTACCCAGCTGGGCTGTTCCTGGATCCCGCGGCCACCCACTTAGCCATTCTGCAGCCGCCCATTCAGTTCACGCCATGAATGGGGGGCAGAGACTAGAGGTCAGCTAACTAGTGAGGAATGTGAAGTCGGATGGAGGAGACCCCATGTCCTGATTCCAGCATAGGTGTCACTGCTGCGGGACACCACAGAGCTGGGGACACAACAAAGCCAGAGACACAGTGAGTAATGCTACCTGTGATTAGAGTTGCCATTAAAAGTCCCTACTGCAGTTCTCAGATCAGCAGATGACCTGGATCAAGAGCACCTAAGCTGGCTGATCAGAACTCCCCGCAGGTACTGCCATTGATGCCACCAGCACTGCCACTCATCCCAACTCCTCGCCAGCACTGCCACTCATCCCACCCCCCTACAAAGGAGTAAGAGAAGGAATAAAAATAGAGAATACATGGAAGGGAGAGTAAAAGAGGGGGAGGCACAAAGAAAAGGGGAGAGAAAGAATAAGGGAAAGAACAAGAAAGACTGCTAGAGGGAGGGATGGGGGGACAAGAAATTAGGATAAAGAGAGATAAAAGGGAAAGAAAGGAGAACAAAGAGAAAGAGTGGTACATCCTAAAATGTACCATAAGGGGTTTTAATACTGTACGAGTTGAAGGAACTCAGGGAGCGCTAATAACTTGTACAACCTACACTACGCAAATAATTTTTACTGTTGGGGCTCCCCACAACTTGGGAAATTTTATCAACAGGTCACGACACTAGGAAGGTACAGAACCCCTGCTCTAGAGGAAACCCAGGGTTTCATGGGTTAAACCCTTATTAAGAGATACTGGTGTAGACAATCTCTTCAACAGCACATGATGTCACAGTATATTCTTGGTGAACGGATACACAAATATGCAAATTCCATGTTGTCATCATTAGATGGTATTGCTATTGATGAAACTTTATCATGGTGAAGGTTCAGAAAAGAGGGGGACAATAAGGAACAGTGGTAACTGTGTTAGGCAGTGTGAACAGTATAGCCATTTTTTCCTGGTTTGTGCATTTATTCACAGTTTATAATATTAAACTATACAGGTGATACTCGAAAAATGTGAATATCGTTCAAAAGTTCATTTATTTCACTAATGCAACTTAAAAGGTGAAACTAAAGCCCCATACACACTTTCAGTTTCCCTGCAGTTTTTTCTCTTCAGGTTTACCAAAACCATGTAGTGCAAGGGCCTGCCTGATTGAATACAAATTGAAACTCTTGAGGTTTGACCTCATATTAGATGGTTTTGGTAAACCCGAAGAGAAAACCTGCAGGAAAACTGATAGTGTGTATGGGGCTTAATATATGAGATAGACTCATTACATGCAAAGCAAAATAGTTCAAGCCGTGATTTGTCATAATTGTGATGATTATGGCTTACAGCTCATGAAACCCCCAAATCCACAATCTCAGAAAATTTTAATATTACATGCAATCAATAAAACAAGGATTGTACATAGAACAACATTGGACCTCTGAAAAGTATAAGCATGCAGATGTACTCAGTACTTGGTTTGGGCCTCTTTTGCAGCAATTACTGCCTCAATGCGGTGTGGCATGGAAGCTATCAGCCTGTGGCACTGCTGAGGTGTTATGGAAGACCAGGATGCTTCAATAGAGGCTTTCAGCCCTTTCCTTTATTCTTCCGTCTCATGTCTCTCATCTTTCTCTTGGCAATGCCCCATAGATTCTCTATGGGGTTCAGGTCAAGTGAGTTTGATGGCCAATCAAGCACAGTAATCCCACGGTCATTGAATCAGGTTTTGGTGCTTTTGGCAGTGTGGGCAGGTGCCAAGTCCTGCTGGAAAATTAAGTCAGCATCCCCATAGAGCTCACCTGCGGAAGGAAGCATGAAGTGCTCCAAAATCTCCTGGTAGATTGCTGACCACGGACTTAATGAAGCACAGTGGACCAACACCAACAGATGACATGACAGATGACATGACTCCCAAATCAACACAG
Organism: Rana temporaria; assembly: GCF_905171775.1. NCBI lineage: Eukaryota > Metazoa > Chordata > Amphibia > Anura > Ranidae > Rana > Rana temporaria. The sequence goes on from NC_053489.1 coordinate 80,656,321, forward strand.
ACTGTGGAAACTTCACACTGGACTTCAAGCATCTTGCAGTGTGTGCCTCTCCATTCTTCCTCCATACTCTGGGTCCTTGGTTTCCAAATGAGATGTAAAATTTGCTCTCATCAGAAAAGAGGACTTTGGGCCACTTAGCCCAGGTAAGATGCTTCTGACGTTGTTTGTTGTTCAGGGGTGGCTTGACAAGAGAAATACGACGTTTGAAGCCCATGTCCAGGATCCGTCTGTGTGTGGTGGCTCTTGATGCACTGACTCCAGCCTCAGTCCACTCCTTGTGAAAGTCCCCAACACTTTTGAATGGCCTTTTCCTGACAATCCTCTCCAGGCTGCGGTCATGCTGCTTGTACACCTTTTTCTTCCACGCTTTTCCCTTCCACATAACTTTCTATTAATGTGCTTTGATACAGCACTTTGGGAACATCCAACTTCTTTTGCAATTACCTTTTGAGGCTTTCCCTCCTTATGGAGGGTGTCAATGATGGTTTTCTGCACAACTGTCTGGTCAGCAGTCTTTCCCATGATTGTGATTCCTACTGAACCAGACTAAGAGACCATTTAAAGGCTCAGAAACTCTTTGCAGGTGTTATGGCTTAATTAGCTGATTAGAGTGGGACACTTTGAGCCTAGAATATTGCACTTTTTCACAATGTTCACATTTTCTGAGATTGTAAATTTGGGGTTTTCATGAGCTGTAAGCCATAATCATCACAAAAATGACAAATCACAGCTTGAACTATCTTGCTTTGCATGTAATGAGTCTATCTCATGTATTAGTTTCACCTTTTAAGTTGCACTAGTGAAATAAATGATTTTTTGCACGATATTCAAATATTTCAAGTTTCACCTGTACAGTAAAACCTTGGTTTGCAAGCATAATTTGTTCCAGAAACATGCTTGTAATCCAAAGCACGTATATCAAAGCATTTTTTTTTACAGTGTATAAAAGAGAAGAGAGGCACCTCTAAGGCCCCATACACACGATAGAATCTATCCGCAGATAAATCCCATCGAATGGGTTTCAGCGGATAGATTCTATGGTGTGTACACTCCGGCGGATATTTATCCGCGGATATTTATCCGCGGATATTTCCGAATTCCAGCAGATAAATATTTGTCGACATGCACAGAATATCTATCTGCTGGAATCGGATCCCACGGATGGATCCGCTCGTCTGTACAGACTCACCGGATCCATCCGTCCAAAGGGATTCCCCGCACGCGTCGTAATGATTTGACGCATGCATGGAATTCCTTATATGACAGCGTCGCGCCCGTCGCCGCGTCATAATCGCGGCGACGGCGCGACACGTCATCGCCAGAGGATTTCGGCGCGGATTTCAATGCGATGGTGTGTACACGCCATCGCATAGAAATCTGCTGAAATCCTCGAGAGGATTTATCCGCGGATACGGTCCGCTGGACCGTATCCGCGGATAAATCCTCTCGTGTGTATGGGGCCTAAGTGTAGCAATAAGTTGCTAAATGTTGTACCTTCATTAAATGTAACCATATTGCTACACTTAGAGGCTCCTCTCTTCTTTTTTTATACTCAGTTGTGACATGATGCTACTCTTATATCAAGGCAACATTTATTAAAACATTTTGATTGTCTTGCAAAACACTCTCAAACCAAGTTACTCTCAAACCAATGTTTTACTGTAATTGGTGTAACCCAGTTCTGCTTTGACAAGTATGAATTTACTCCTCTGTATGTAGTTCCCCAAAAACACTGCATACTGGACAAAGAGCTTTTCTTACCGACCAAAAATCCTCCCTGAGGAAAGTGGCCTGGTCTTTAGAGAAGCCTTTCCACCAAGCCTTAGCGTTTGCCCAATTTGTCAAGATGGGATTTAACTCATAGCCTGTACCTTGAAATCCCAGAGGCGCAGCTGCAAGAACCTGTAATAATAAACACTACTTAAGAATTGACCCCCTGCATTGGACTAATTAGTAGTATAACGTTACTGTAAATCAACAAATTATGCTAATCTTGTCTAATATGCTTTCTACATTGATTATACCATTCTTATATGAAACATCCTGATGGAGAAACAAATTTTCTCCTTTAATTGTGGACATACATATGGCTTTATTTTAACTGACCTTATGCAATAGGAATGTCATTGCAAACTGACTATATGGCCGAGCCTGCTATCTTCCCTAGAGAGAGTGATATCACTCTCCAAACAATTATGATTGGTCATTTACTCACACCACTAATCCTGTATATACAGTATCTCACAAAAGTGAGTACATCCCTCAAAATTTTTGTTTATAATCTTAATACATTTTTCATTTTACACAAGACAATACAGACATCACAATATCTGACATATACCATTACTCATCCATTCCATATATATATATATATATAAATATCTATTCACATCTGGTTACATAAGCATTAATTGGGAGAATCCTTTTATAGTTTATCACACCCATTCAAATACGTTATACACAACAACATTACCCATGAAAAAGAGAGAAAAAAGGGGGGGGGGGGGGGAAGGGAACTTCCCTGACATGGAACTCTATATGTATGTTGATATAGTGTGGAGGCTCTAAATTCTACCCATTGCTGTCATGTCCTTAAAGTGGATGTAAACCCCATTTTTTTTTTTTTTTATGTCACAATGTAGAGTATAAGATTTCCTATCATCTGTGCCCAGTCTTGCCACACAGAGTTAATCCAGCTCTGAGCAATCCTCTCTTATTGTTCAGTGAAAATTAACAGACTTCCAGATAAAAAAACTGTCTAAATAAAAAGTCCTTTCCTCTCTCCTTGCTTTGAGTGACAGGTTATTTACATATCTAACTTGGACATGTTTATCACATGTTATGTTATGTTTATCATAACATAACATAACATAACTCTGTGTGGCAAGACTGGGCACAGATGATAGGAAATCTTATACTCTACATTGTGACATCAACATTTTTTGGGGGGGTTTACATCCACTTTAAAGTTATTTCTTTAAGACCTGCTTCTGAATCTATTGTCATCTCCAGAGTATGCATCTCACTCCTTTCTCATATCCATTCTCCGATTGAGTGTCCCAGTTTTCTTCCAATTTTGGGCTATAATTGTGCATTGTGCTATCAACATATGTCTAAGGCTGGATTCACACCTTGCAGTTTTAGTGCTTTTTGCATTTTGCAGATTTGCACTACAGTCCATTTAACATTGTTTCCTATGGAACACGTTCTGTAGTGCAAATCTGCAAAATGCAAAATGTACTAAAAATGCATAGGTGTGAATACAGCCTTAAAATACCCTTCTTTATAGCTTTTATAGATCCAGGAATCAGATAAAAGAGCAACTAATATGTTTGGTTGCATATTCATCCCTGTGTTTTTGTGATGTATATTGTAGATCTTAGTCCAGAATCTAACCCCCTCACATTTTTGTAAATATTTTATTATATCTTTTCTTGTGACAACACTGAAGAAATGACACTTTTCTACAAAGTAAAGTAGTTAGTGTACAGCTTGTATAACAGTGTACATTTTGTTGTCCCCTGAAAATAACTCAACACACAGCCATTAAAGCGGAGGTTCCGCCAATTTTTTTTTTTAAAAGCCAGCAGCTACAAATACTGCAGCTGCTGACTCTTAAAAAATGGACACTTACCTGTCCAGCGCGCCTGCGATGACTTCAGCCGAGGACAGAGCCGCGGCACTGGTGCCATCTTGTCCCCACCAGTCCATGGGCTGGTAGTGAATTCTGTGAGTTTTTGTGGCAGTCTTTCTTCCTTTTGTTTGGCTGCCATGACTCAGCTGAGTAGGGGGATCGTTCAGGGCTCTTTCCCAGTGTTGGGTTTTGGGATCAAAAGTAAAATTTCTGTCTTTGCAGATGACACTAAGCTATGCAGTGGAATAACGTCCTTACACCTCAATGCTCTGTCTAATTGGGCGACTAAGTGGCAAATGAGGTTTAATGTAAAGTTATGCACTTGGGGGCTAAGAATATGCATGCATCATACATACTAGGAGGAGTACAACTGGGGGGATCTGTAGTGGAGAAGGATCTGGGGGTTTTGGTAGATCATAAGCTCAATAAAAACATGCAATGTCAAGCTGCGGTGAGAGAGAGAGAGAGAGAGAGAGAGAATATTTTGCCCCTGTTCAAATCATTAGTAAGACCTCATCTGGAATATGCAGTTCAGTTTTGGGCCCCAGTTCTCAAAAAGGATATCAGGGAACTGGAGAAAGTGCAGAGAAGGGCAACCAAACTGATAAGAGGCATGGAGGCGCTCAGCTATGAGGAAAGATTAGAGGAACTGAATTTATTCACTCTTGAGAAGAGGAGATTAAGGGGGGATATGATCAACATGTAGAAATATATAAGGGGTCCATATAGTGAACTTGGTGTTGAGTTATTCACTTTACGGTCAACACTGAGGACAAGGGGGCACTCTTTACGTCTAGAGGAAAAGAGATTTCATCTCCAAATATGGAAAGGTTTCTTCACAGTAAGAGCTGTGAAAATGTGGAATAGACTCCCTCCAGAGGTGGTTCTGGCCAGTTCAGTAGATTGCTTTAAGAAAGGTCTGGATACTTTCCTAAATGTACATAATATAACTGAGTACTAACATTTATAGGTAAAGTTGATCCAGGGAAAATTAGATTGCCTCTCGGGGGATCAGGAAGGATTTTTTTTCCACTGCTGTAGCAAATTGGAGCATGCTGGGGTTTTTCACCTTCCTCTGGATCAACTCTAGAAATGGGTATATTGGATTGTACGAATCGCATCCAGGGGCGTGATCAGGGCAGTACCAAGAGACTTGGTACCGCCCTGACCACGCCCCTGGATGCCATTCGTGCATACTAGGGAAGCGATTACCTCCATGGTTGTGCTGTGATTGCGTAATTCCCAGGGAGCTTTGGTTTAAGAGGATTCCAAGCATTTTGAGATATCTATTGCTGTGATTATACAATGCTTATATTCCAGCCTTGTCTGGTAAGAGTTTTCCCCTGCCTATCTCACAAGTGGTGGTGTTAGTAACAGAAGGATAGTATTGGTGTTGACCAGCAAGAACTACTTTCCTTTTCTTTAAAGGAGTTGTAAAGGAAAAACATTTTTTGCCTAAAATTAATGGGCCAGATTCAGATAGAGATACGACGATGTATCTCCTGATACGCCGTCGTATCTCTGAGTTCCGTCGTTCGGATCTATGCGCCTGATTCATAGAATCAGGTTCCGCATAGATCTCCCTAAGATCCGACAGGTGTAAGTGACTTACACCGTCGGATCTGAGGCTGCAATCTCACGCTGGCCGCTAGGTGGCGCTTCTGTTTGTATACGCGAGGAATATGCAAATGAGGAGTTACGCCGATTCAGAAACGAACGGCCGCCCGGCGTTTTTTTTACGTCGTTTGCATTCGGCTTTTTCCGGCGTATAGTTACCCCAGCTATATGCGGCGTATCCTATGTTAAGTATGGCCGTCGTTCCCGGGTTGAATTTTGAATTTTTTAAGTCGTTTGTGTAAGTCGTTCGTGAATATGGATGGACGTAATTTACGTTCACGTCGAAACCAATGACGTCCTAGCGACGTCATTTAGAGCAATGCAAGCTGGGAAATTTAGCGCATGCGCAGTTCATTCGGCGCGGGGACGCGCCTGATTTAAATTTTACACGCCCCCTAGCCGCGGAATTTTACAGGCTTTACAGGCAAGTGTTTTCTGAATAAAGCACTTGCCTCAAAAACTTGCGGCAGCGGATCGTAAATCAGATAGGTTACGCGGATCTAAAGATCCGCTAACCTATCTGAATCTAGCCCAATGTCTGCAAGTTAGACAGACAGAATAGTGTAATGATTCTGTTAAAAAAACAAGTAAATACCTATTAAATTCCTTCATCTATATCACCTCCAGCATTCTAGTTTCTGTTCTATCATTCACTTCCAGGTTTGCATCGCTCGTTCATGTAAGAACTACATTTCTCAGTATGAATTGCGGCACGCCCAGTAATTCACACCTCCTTGAGGTCTCTAACACGTAGAGAGCGTCCTGCCGCACAGATGTAGTTCCCAGGAGGGGGTGAGCACGGCACTGACACCGCAGTAAAGCCTCCCGTCACGGTTGTCAGTAAAATCAGACAAGCAGGAATTGAACAGAACAGAGAAGAAATAGAGCAACTTCTGAGCAAAAACGAACAATGAGGAAGTGAAAAGAGGAATGTCTGCAGGTAAAGGATGCTTATTATGAAAAAAGTTTTTTTCCTTTACAATCCCTTTAATCACAGACTATCTCTAGGAGTTTTTCTCTGAATACTTTGGACTTTTATATACCACATATCATTTAACTGTATTTAGGAGCGCTGCTTGAAATATATATTGTTTATAATATGTATTGTGTTTTCTATGTTTAAACCTGTCTACGGATAGGATATAGTAGCAGCTCCAGCTGTCACCAGCTATTTTGACTATAGAGGGAGGTGTATTGTAGATCCAAACACTTATCTCTATATACATATAGATTTTCTTTATATATATTTTTCTATATATATATATTGTTTTCTATATATATAATTTTTTCTATCTGCCTCCATAAGCGATGAGTTTTTAGGAAGGGCCGCTCATATTTCTGTTTATATTTCAGCAAAGGTATACTGTTGTTATATTGCATATTGTGGGGTTATCCTTACTATTCGCTTCACACCAAAATTGCGCCACAGCTGTGTCAAGGGGTTTGAGCCAAGTTAGTGGGGTTTAATTGCAGAGTACGGGCCCAATCAAATTCATCAGCTCCTTCGGGGGTAGGGCTACATAAAGAAAAACTTTTTTATTTTGGACAGAGTATAACCCTGCTGGAACCCTAGGGACTTATGCGTTGTCATCAAACGCCAGCCTTAGAGATAAGCATCAGAGTGTATAGACAGCATATGTCCCTCTGTATCGAGTTTACTGCAATACTTTGTTTTTCTGGTCCTTGAATGCCCCCAAAGGGTCACCCGTAGCACACGGTTCTTCTGACGCAGATAGACAACTGTGACCCTGTTTAATGATTTGATTAACATCTCAAGAGACCTAGAAGGCTTGTACATCTAATTGGACAGCATCCAACATGTTGGAAACTCCATTCTACATTGCTGTATCCATAAAACCTTATTGATATGTACTTGCCAATTGTTATCTTTTAACAATTTTTTATTTTCTCTTTAAATAAAAAAAATCTTACATATTATAGCTGATACTATCTCATCTAATTTTGCACCTTAACCACTTAAGACCCGGACCAAAATGCAGCTAAAGGACCTTGCCCCTTTTTGCGATTCGGGACTGCGTCACTTTAACTGACAATTGCGCCGTTGTGGGACGTGGCTCCCAAACAAAATTGGCGTCCTTTTTTTTCCACAAATAGAGCTTTCTTTTGGTGGTATTTGAGCACCTCTGCAGTTTTTATTTTTTGCGCTATAAACAAAAATAGAGCGACAATTTTCTTCAGCTCCGGGGACCGATCGCGGGACTCCAGCGGCGATCGGGTCCGTGAGTCCCGCGGTCCCGATCACGGAGCTTCAGACCGGGTCGCGGGCGCGCGCCCGCGACACACGGCTGAACACTAGTACAGGACGTACCTGTACATACATGTGCCCAGCCGTGCCATTCTGCCGATGTAAATGTGCAGGAGGCGGTCCTTAAGTGGTTAAATTAAAAAAAAACTTACATATTATAGCTGACACTATCTCATCTAATTTTGCACCTTAAAAATCCCAATGAACCTTCTTGTATCTATACAGCCCCTGTCAGTTTTTTTTTTTTTTATTGTGCCATTTGTGTCACAATAAAAAATGTGTTGGAGATTTTCTTTCACTTCCTGTCCCATAACCAAAACAGGACATGATGGGAAATCCCTCCAAAGTGAGGGAACCCCTATTTGTCACCAAGTTTACCAGAACTAGTGTTCACATTACTATTCTGGGATAAAGCCAAAATTCTGCATTTTCTTTCACTTTAGCTCTCAGTGATAATGGTCACCACAGGGTGAATATCCCTAACGTGGACAAAGACGGCAATTAAAACCTGATAGGGGTTTTAATCAATCTTCACTCTACCCAAAACAAAAAAAAACAGTTGTCACTGCAACAGAAAGTATGGTAAAATCTTTCACAAGGGACAATTGGCAAGCATGAATCCCTCAAGCAAGGGACACAGACAGCTATATTAACCACTTAAGCCCCGGACCAACATGCTGCTAAATGCCCAAAGGCGTTTTTACAATTCGGCACTGCGTCGCTTTAACAGACAATTGCACGCTCGTGCGACGTGGCTCCCAAATAAAATTGACGTCCTTTTATCCCCAAAAATAGAGCTTTCTTTTGGTGGTATTTGATCACCTATGCGGTTTTTATTTTTTGCGCTATAAACAAAAATAGAGCGACAATTTTGAAAAAAATGCAATATTTTTTACTTTTTGCTATAATAAATATCCCCCAAAAACATATATAAAAAAAAAATTTTCTTCAGTTTAGGCCGATACGTATTCTTCTACCTATTTTTGGTAAAAAAAATCGCAATAAGCGTTTATCTATTGGTTTGCGCAAAATTTATAGCGTTTACAAAATAGGGGATATTTTTATTGCATTTTTATTATTATTTTTTTTTTTTACTACTAATGGCGGCGATCAGCGATTTTTTTCGTGACTGCGACTCTATGGCGGACACTTCGGACAATTTTGACACATTTTTGGGACCATTGTCATTTTCACAGCAAAAAATGCATTTAAATTGCATTCTTTATTGTGAAAATGACAGTTGCAGTTTGGGAGTTAATCACAGGGGGCGCTGAACGTGTTAGGCTTCACCTAGTGTGTGTTTACAACAGCAGGGGGGTGTGGCTGTAGGTCTGACGTCATAGATTGTGTCTCCCCTATAAAGGGGATGACACGATCGATGCGCCGCCACAGTGAAGCACGGGGAAGCCGTGTTTACATACGGCTCTCCCCGTTCTTCAGCTCCGGGGAGCGATCGCGACAGAGTGGCTATAAACGAATAGCCGCGCCGTCGTCCCGGATCGCTCACCGAGGGAATACGCCCGCCGCACGCAGCGGGGGGGGGGGGGGGGTCCTTCTGCCTGTCCGTGCCATTTTGCGGACGTAAATAGTCGTGCGGCGGGCGTTAAGGGGTTGTAAAGGTAAAAATGTTTTTCCCTAAATAGCTTCCTTTACATCCTTTTCTTCTGTCTGTAACTCCACACAGTAATGTGAGTCTTTCTCAGAAGAAATAAGGACATTTAAAAGCAAACATGGAAGGATGGGATAAGTGAAAGAGGACTGCACTAAGGTAAAGGAAGCTATTTAGGGATTTTTTTAACCTTTACAACCCCTTTAAATCAATGTCACAGCCCGCTTTCATCAAGGTGATAAGGTGGACTGTGACTGGCTTGTCGCTGTCCTTTGTGTACATACTATACCTGCTTTTGTATTACCCTTTTTGCATGATGTAGGGGGATTAGTCATTTACTGAATGAAGATAAGTTTGTTTGCGCTGTCAGTTTTGCGCACATTAATTTTTTTTGCACTTGCTGATAATGTTCTTAACCTGAAAAATTAAAACAAATGCAGCCACCGCATGTAAGGACCAGAAAGCTGCAACACAAAATGTTTTTGTTTATGGTTTTAGATATTATTTAAATGTGCAATGCAGTGCAGCTTTATCTCTCTGCCCATTTTCAAGGAGACCGTTTAATCTCACAACTCCATCTTGCATCTCAGGCGGCTGTACCTATTCCACCAATGTGCAACACTATTACCTAATCCTATAGAACAAAAACCATACTTAACCAATCTCCCATCTCCTGATCCCAGGTCAACCAATCGGCCTTTCCGTCCTTGCAAAAGTTTCAGCACGTTAGCTGTCTGAGCTTTTCCAGAAGGTAGGTATGGAACCTGTGTAAAAAAAGCAGGCAAATTACAAAAATGATGAAGGGAGCCTGGTTACAAAGCATGGTGAAATGGCAAAGGTATTGAATTTATTCTTCTCCTCAGTGTTCACTAGGAAATCGGGGGGCTTCATTAACCAAAACTGCTATGTTTATCCTCATGACGTGTCACAGGAAGCACCCTCATGGCTAACAGAGGACAGATTTAGAAATAGACTTGAAAAACTCAACATTAATAAGTCACCAGCACTAGATGGCTTACACCCAAGGGTCCTTAAGGCACTCAGTCAACTAATTGTTAGACCATTGTTCCTAATTTTTACGAACAGTCTACTGACTGGAATGGTACCAGCTAATTGAAGAAAAGCCAATGTAACACCTTTTTTTTTTTTTTTTAAAAAGGGCCAAGATACATCCCTGGGAACTACAGACCAAATAACCTAACATCGATAGTATGCAAGCTCTTGGAGGGGATGGGGGGGTGATAAGGGACTATATATAAGAGTTTAGTAATGACAACGGTATCATCAGCATGGAGGCATGTTCTTGCCAAACCAATCGATTAACCTTCTATGAGGAGGTGAGCTGCCATCTACAGTAGATAAAGGAAGGCCGTAGACGTGATGTATCTGGATTTTGCAAAAGCATTTGATACAGTTCCCCATAAACGTTTACTGTACGAAGTAAGGTCCGTTGGCATGGGCCATAGGGTGAGTACATGGATTGAAAACTGGCTACAGGGGCGAGTTCAGAGGGTAGTGATAAATGGGGAATACTTGGAATGGTCCGTGTAGAAAGTGGGTTCCCCCAGGGTTTCTCTCCTGGGACCAATCCTATTTAATTAATTCATAAACGACCTGGAGCTCAATCTCTTTAATTGTGGATGATACTAAGCTAAGCAGGGCAATAACTTCTCCGCAGGATGTGGAAACCTTGCAAGAAGATCTGAACAAATTAACCACTTGCCGACATGGCTGCGCAAAGTAACGTATATTTACATCACTTTGAATTATATATTTGTTGGGGATATTTATTATAGCAAAAAGCAAAATTGTCGCTCTATTTTTGTTTATAGCGCAAAAAATAAAAACCGCAGAGGTGATCAAATACCACCAAAAGAAAGCTCTATTTGTGGTAAAAAAGGACGTCAATTTTGTTTGGGAGCCACGTCGCACGACCATGCAATTATCAGTTAAAGCAACGCAGTGCCGAATTGCAAAAAGTGTCTCGGTCATTTGACAGCCAAATCCTCTGGGGCTGAAGTGGTTAATGGGGTGGACTACTACATGGCAAATGAGGTTTAATGTAGATAAATGTAAATAATGCATTTGGGTGGCAAAAATATGAACGCAATCTACTCACTAGGGAGAGAACCTCTGGGGAATCTAGGATGGAAAATGACCTGGGGGTCCTAGTAGATGACAGGCTCATCAATCGCATGCAATGCCAAGCTGCTGCAAGCAAAGCAAACAGAATGTTGGCATGCATTAAAAAGGGGATTAACACCTGGAGTATGCTGTCCAGTTCTGTGCACCAGTTCCCAGGAAGGATGTGCAGGAACTGGAGAGAGTCCAGAGAAGGGCAACAAAACGAATAAATTGACTAGGGGACCTTAGATATGAGGAAAGGTTACGAGCACTGAACTTATTCTCTCTGGAAGAAAGGATATGATTTCAATGAACAAATATTGTACTGGTGGTGACCCCACAATAGGGATAAAACTTTTCTGCAAAAGGAAATTTAATAAGTAGTTATGCTAATAGTTTGTGTTTAGACTTGAATGCTCATGCAGCTTTTCTAATGAAGTCCATATACTGTCAGGGCCTTACCTCCCAGCCTCATCCATCCTGTTTCTGAGGAAACAACAGTGTTCCTCCATGTTGACGCGCCGCCGCGCTTCCTGCACGCATGCGCAACTGGGGTGGGCGCGTGCACAACGGGCGCACGATAGCGGGTTACTGACTGAACCTTGACCCGGCTTGTTGACTATCCGTATCTCTCTAATCCCTGACTCTGGCTTGTTTGACTACCCTTCTGATTGGACCCACCGTTGCCAGACCCACCTGCTTGCACCACGACTACGCTTCAGTTACCTGCATCTGAACCATCTGATTATCCGTTGTGACCCGGCTTGCCTGACCCTGCTGTTTCTTGCTTCCTATTTATCTGCTTGCTTCATCAGCTTGTTGCCATTGCAGTCGTATCACCTGTCAGGGTCGCTGACCCCCACTTCTGCCTCAGTGCCGTCTGCACCTCCCCGCCAGAGAGACTCAGCCACCTACATCTATTCATCACTGCATCGGCACTCCTACCCCTCTGTGCTCCGAGTCCGCTGTTCCCACTTCAGCGGCTCGTGAATCAGAGCCGTAAGAGAGGCCTCCTACAACCAGACTCTAAACATACCAGGTACGTAACATATACCTTTGGCTGTTTTCTCTGTTATTATTTGGATAAGCTGGCCATCTTCCACTAATAAGTTTATGGTTGCTTTTGCCTGTCCATCCTTCCTGCCCCAGTCCTCCGTCTTTCCATTTGTGGGTCTGTCTGTATTCAGCACTTGCCACAAGTCATCCTTGTTCAGAAACATTTCTAGTTTAATCTTCCACGGCTGATAATTGGCATTGTTAAGCTTTGCAATTGCATCTTTCATCTGCTTGCATACAGTATTCAAAGATTCGCTGTACTCACTGTCTTGCAGAATTCTCATTTTTTTTAGTGCCTGGGGTGCTGCTGGGTTTTCTGCTGCTTGTACTATCCTCTCCAATGCCTGGATGTGCCTGGACCCATAACCTATTATGCAAAGTACTGAAACATTCACTAGAAGCTTCTTGTATACAGTAGAACGGCTTTACTTGTATGGAGGATGTTAGAACATGTCTTACAGCATTAAAAACATGAAACAGGAAGAGAGCACAAACAAATGCATATAACATTGTGAAAGATGGTACTTCCTCTGATTACCTTACCATAGATAACACACTATAATACTGCAGCGCCACCTGCTGGATAGATAGTTATAATGCATATACACAGTTACAGTTTGTAAGCATATTGCTGCTGCTTTTCCAAAAGGAGCAGGGGTCAAAAGACACAGACAGGGTGGCTCGGGAGCAAGTCTGAAGCAGTGCCCCCATAGAAAGTGGCTTTCTATAGGGGCACTTGGTGGGGATGGGGAGCCAGGAGCGCAGGCAGGAGATCCCAGAAGAGGAGGATCGGGGCTACTCTGTGCAATGTCATTATACAGAGCAAGCAAGTATAAAGCACAAACAAAAAAAATTATAAAAAGCAATAAGCTTTACAATCACTTTAGGCAAATAGACCCATCAAGCAAACAGCACATACCTTTAGTTTCCAGGGAACTTTTCGAAAGCCTGGTACGACAAACATAGTCCATACTGCATACACTCCAGCCGTCATACCCATTGCAATCCATGACAATTTGGAGTTATCCTGGTCACTGAACACAAACTTAGTTGACTTGTGGAATAAAATGGTGTCAATATTATCTTCCATTTTATAAATACTGTCAAGGAGGGAAAAAAAAGAGAGAGAGAATACACTTAAACTGTATCCAGAAGAGGGAGAAAGGGATTACCACCCCCCAACCGCAAGTAAAGAGAAGGCCATAGAATTTCTGAATCGATCTTGTACACACTAGTCTATTTTCACTAAACTTATCTTCAGTAAAGATGAACTAACCACTTAAGCTAGCTATACACAAAGATTTCTCAAATCCATGTAGCGCTACCCCCTCAGGAGCCGCTGGTTGTTTTCGGGATCGGCATATTAGGTTACCTCTTACCGTTGTCTAGGGGTGAAGTCGATGAGTAGATCAGTAAGCAAATGTCCAGTCAGCAAATAAAGGTTTTCTGAATGCTTTACCCCTCGGCCCAACACAACCAACATCAACAAGAGGGAAAGAGAAGGTTGATGAGGTAAAGGAACTTTGCAGTATCAGGCCCCTGGACGAGAAGAAAGCAGTCCTGCTTTCAGAGTTAACACAGTTCGTCGCCACTCCAGCCAGAGTGGGCGAAGTGCCTCCGGACAGACTCCTGCCACGAGCCTGGCAGCCGAAGCGCCACTTTAAGGTTGCTGGGAGGAACAGGTTTCTGCCACAGACCTGGCTCTAGGGACCTCTGCCACAGGCCTATTACTTGAATGAGCTAAATGGATTGAGCGAATCCTCTCAGTAAATTAGATTAGGGTCACCGGGTGACAGTTGAAGTGTACCTGTCAATGTCCCGATCACCAGATCCCTGATGGTTCATTCGAACCCCTCAGATAACCTGCCTCCGAGTTTTCCTTGAGCCGATCCCCCACCGCACAGCATATAGCTTGGGATCTCTTCAATAGAGCCGGGGACCCAGTAAGTCATTGGGGCCCCTTTCAGCAGCATGGAGCTCAGCGTAGCATGCGACCCCGGCCTGGTAGGCCATATCGACAGGGTCCGTTGGATGCGCACACCCTAAGGGTGGGTGCCGCACCTGGAACCTGCGAAGAACCAAGAAAAATGGCGTCTGCCACAGATATACTCTCCGCCAGCATGCCCCGCGAGTGAATACTCTTCTTATTGGCTGCTGGGGAAAAGCGGCTCTGCCAGAACCCCTCTAGCGCCAACTGTCGCCCAGGGGTGGAATCGGCACCCCTGGAGAGCAGACTGACCTACAGGACAGTTCAGGAATGACAGCAACCAAATTTAACAAATTATGAATGGGAGCAAAATAACTCTCCCAATCCCCACTAACTTTAACGTAGTGCCCATACTAAAAGTAAGGGGGCGTTACATATAATTTCTCCAGTCTGTGCAAAACTGCATGTATGGGCAGATCTCTTGCTGCTGGCAATTGTTTTCTAACAGCTGACACCAACAGATGTTAGAATACTTGAACAGTACTACAGCTGATTGGCTGAAGTCACTATTAATCAACTTTTTTTTTATCTGGCTTCATCAATTTCTTAATTTAAGTTTTTCAATGCATTTAGTGTAGTTTTTAAGGCATTTAGGGGTTCGAAGTAGATGTAAATGCACTGTCTGCAAGAGGTGCACATTCTTGTTTAATTTAAGGTCCATACAGGGCCGTCTTTAACGCAGGACAAATGAGGCACCTGCCCTGGGCCCAATCTTGGTTGGGGGGGCCATAGCAGCTGCTGCTTGAGCCCCGCTACCTGCAAATTAGGGCCCCAATGATGGCATTGCAGAGCACACGGAGGACACAAGAGGCTGTATTTCCGAGCCAGCCAATCAGAGGGGGTGAGCTCCACTGACTTTCTGACCCCGCCCCATGCAGCCTGTATGCTCTGAACAGAGCGGCTGTAGGGAGAGCAATGATTGGAGTGGGAGCCCTGCCCCCAGACCTCTGTATTCATGAGGCGGTATAGAAAAGGTGAGGCCGGGAGCTCCACTGATACCCTAACTCCACCCTATGTAGCCTGTATGCTCAGGAGGGAGCAGCTGAAGTATGAGCAGAGATCAGAGTGGGAGCCCGCCCCCGAATGGCTTGCCAGGTATGTCCTTACACCCATAGAAAACCTGACTGCTATCCTGAAACCCTGAGCTGTGTCAATTAACTGTAAAGGTGTGCATTGCTGAAAGTTTTCTGGTCATCTCCTGTAGTATGTCTGCAGTCATAGATTGTCTCCTGTAGTATGTCCACAGTCTCTGACAGTCTATTGCAATATGGCCACAGTCTCTGACAGTCTCTTGCAGTAAGTCTGTAGTCTCTGACCCTCTCCTGTAGTATATCTGCAATCTCCGACCCTCTTCTGTACTATATCTGCAATCTCAGTGGTAATGATGTGCAGTAACCTGTAGCAACCAATCGGTGAACAGTAGTGATCTGCTGTAACCTCTGGCAACCAATTTCAATGCATGATCTGCTGCAGTAAACTGATTCTGAGTCTACCTGCTTTTTTTTTTTTTTGTCTCAGAATGAAGGGGAGGGGGCCCAAGAAAGTGTTTGCCCAGGTCCCAATCAATATTAAAAGACGGCCCTGGGTGCATAGCTGTAGGCCATGTTGGTCTCCCCTTAAAGCAGAACTTCACTCCTAAGTGCAGCTCTTCCTCCACCTCCCTCTTCTCTTTTACATTTGGCACACCATTTTCTTTTTGGGGGAGATGAAAAATATATAAAAAAAAACACACTGTAAACACACTAAAAATACGCACAAACTTGCATACAGGAATGCACAGTGAACGCAGAGATTGAGGTGTAAATGAGCCCCTGGAAAAGTTTAATCCAGGAGTGCCAATGTACATGAAGCCTTCAAGCGGTATTTGATCCTAATCCAAATATGTAATATGTTGCAGCTTATCAATCATTAGATGTGACTACTTTACATTTTTTTGGGGGGGGGGGCTTTTTTCCCCCCTCTGTTTTTACCTGGTTATCTGCCCAATAACACACCTCCTGTATTACAGTGCCTCCACTCTAGGTGAAGGAGCACAGGGGGCACCTTTGGACAGCAGCATTGTTAGTCTGGGGGGAGGGGAGTGTTAGGCCCCTTTCACACGTGTGGATCCCGGGAGGGATCAGTTTTTGGACATCCGCTTGCTCAGCGGGGATCACTCTGTTGATCCCAGTTCAGCTGGTGAATGACTAGTCTGTCTCTGCACACTGTGTAGAGATGGACCAGTCAGATCTCCACTCTCCTCTATGGGGGATCGGATGAAAACTGTCCCTTTTCATTTGATCTCATCTGCCATATGGATGCAAAATAGGGTTTGCATCCGTCACACGTTAGCGGAGAGGATCGGATCAGGGCTGATCGGATGTCGGCGGACATGTCACCGCTGACATACGACGCTCCATAGAGGTACATGGAGTGCCCATTCAGATCCGCCTGAAAAAACTGACAGGCGGATCTGAATGGTCCGCACGTGTGAAAGGGGCCTAAGATGTACCAGTAGATTTAGATACACTAAAAGCTTGAAGCTAAACTCCAGATAACACTTTATAAGCAGTTACAGCAGTTTTGTTCATTTTGAAAAAAAAGGCTTTACATGAATAAATAAAAAGCTGATCATTGGAAGCATCCCTGTCAGTCATAAATGGTTTCTCTATTCCTG
Organism: Rana temporaria; assembly: GCF_905171775.1. NCBI lineage: Eukaryota > Metazoa > Chordata > Amphibia > Anura > Ranidae > Rana > Rana temporaria. Next base: position 80,673,270 of record NC_053489.1, read on the forward strand.
TAACTGTAACATCTGTAGAAATGGAAAGAGGTAGCCTGGCCGCCACACACCTCACCCGACACAAGTGGTAAGCAGGCAGATGCAAATAAAAGCAGCCTTGGCTCAATTCATCCAGACCATGTCTACAACATGTTTCGCCCCACCCATTATTGAGATGAGGGTCTGTTGGTGGCAAAGAAATAAATAAAATCATTAGCCGCCTAAATATTAATGTAGGTAAACCAGCAAATTATGCCATTGTCTTACAATTTTTTTTTTATTCTTTGCATTTTAAAAAATAAAAAAAAAGCTTTGCCTATAGTTCTACCACTTGCCGACCGGGCTATAGACAAATGCCGGCTATAGCGCTGCCGGCTAATTCTGGGAGAGCATAAAATGATGTCCTCCATGAACGAGCTTCTTGCGCTCCCCCTGGGGCGCGCATCTGGCAGTGTCTGTAACAGCCTGGTTCTCGGGATCCGGCGCGTCACATATCGGGGTAAAAGGCCATTTGTCAGGCCTTTGGCCTACAAGGAAATACAGTAATATCGTCTGGACTTGTAATTCAAATATTGTCCACTAGATGTCACTCTTAACAAAGGACTGTTGATGGGCAATGTTCTAAGGTAATGTACATTTCCTGTCGTGTTACTGAAAACTGTCTTCACTTCCTATCACAACTCTTTCATATTTTTCCACTGGACAGTCCACATGGAGTCAGCTAAGCCTGCACCACATGTTTCCTAAGTCTTGATCCTCCTGGGACAGCATCGCTGGTATGATAATGACTGTTTATGCCTAGTAGACATTTGTTTGTGTTCATATAATTCTTATATGTTAATTTATTTGTTTCACCATTATTCATACGCATCTTATATGGCCACCATCTGTTCATCGTAATAAAGATCCAAAGTTACAGACAGTGGCCCAGATTCTCAAAGGACTTACGAAGGCGTAGCGCCATGTACGCCGTCGTAAGTCAGAATGAGAGCCGTCGTATCTATGCGGCTGATTCTTAGAATCAGTTACGCATAAATTCGGCTAAGATACGAGCGGCGCAAGTCTCTTACACCGCCGTATCTTAGGGTGCATATTTACGCTGGCCGCTAGGTTAGGGTGACCAGACATCCCCAGTTTCAGGGGACAGTCCCCTGATTGAGGACACTGTCCCCGGGCCAAGTCTGTCCCTGGTTTTGTCCCCAGATTGGATTTAATAGGGGGCAGGGGCAATTTCAAAGACAGTCAGTGCAGAATTAAAATAAAAAAAATAGAATTACACCCCCCAGCTCCGCCGTGCCTACTAGCATAGGGGGGTTGTATTTTTCCCATTTTCTGTGCCCCTTTCTGATGATCATGTGCTGGTCGGAGCGGAGGGAATATTTCTTCAGTTTCGAGCGCATGCCCATTCAGCTCCGCTCACATGTTCCTCCGGCTTGGCTCAAATCTTGGCCAGCCACCTGCCTATCTCCTTGCCTTCCCTGGCGGAGTGATCTTCCTCCGCTCCCCATCCAGTAGTAGCCGGGCCAAAGAGTAAGACGTGAGAGGCTGTGAGGTGGGCGGCGACGGGCAGAGAGTCGCTGATTGTTGCCATTACTAGTAAAGAAAAAATATGTCCCCGGATTTAATTTTAAAAATCTGGTCACCTTACGCTAGGTGGCGCTTCCGTAGATTTCCGCGTCGAATATGCTAATGAGCTAGATACGCCGATTCACTAACGTATGTGCGCCCGGCGTAGCAAGATACGTCGTTTACGTAAGACATATGCCGGCGTTAAGTTACCCCTCATAAAGCAGGGGTAAGTCATGTAAGGTATGGACGTCGGAAACGTCGGAACAGCGTCGTGTTTTGCGTCGTTTGCGTAAGTCGTCCGTGAATGGGGCTGGACGTAAGTTACGTTCACGTCGACTAGGCATTGAGCGGGCGTAATTTAATTAAAAAAATTGACGTTAAACTGAGCATGCGCCGTTCGAAAAAAGCATCATTTACGTGGGGTCATGATTAGTTTACATAAAACACGCCCCCCTGTTCCTCATTTGATTTAGACGCGCTTACGCCGGCACATTTACGCTACGCCACCGTAACTTTAGACGCAAGTGCTTTGTGAATACAGCACTTGCCTCTCTAAGTTGCGGCAGCATAGCGTAACTACGATACGCTACACCTGCCTTCATTTACGCCGCTGACTGTGAATCTGGCCCAGTCTGGTTATTTAGGATGATCCAAATCGGAATATAATAGTGCAAAAATCCAAAGGGTGATATCCAGAAGGAACCTCTACCAAATAGCAGGAATGGCCTCTCACCTTACAACTTCGACCTGCAATAGGTCACAAAGCATAATCAGAGAACCACCTGTTCTCAGAGGACAGCAAGCAATGCAGCAGTAGAACCACAATATCAGTCAGACTCAGGATCAGGACATGGCAATCAGGGCATAAAAAACAAAGGAGAGGAAATCTAGTGCTCTCTGAAGCCAAAATACATTTATTTAAGAATAAAAAACGAATACACTCACTGTATAAGCACTCTCAAACGAGTGCAGCAAAACAGCATAAAACATCCATAAGAGCATGGGTTTCAGTCTAGGTCGGCGATCGCGGTTGACGTCACATGTGGCCCCTTCCCCTCGTACGACGTTACGTCCCTATGAGCGGGACTTCATCAGCGTGGGGTGAAAAAAGGCAGCATGATGAAGTCCCGCTCATAGGGACGTAACGTCGTACGAGGGGAAGGGGCCACATGTGACGTCAACCGCGATCGCCGACCTAGACTGAAACCCATGCTCTTATGGATGTTTTATGCTGTTTTGCTGCACTCGTTTGAGAGTGCTTATACAGTGAGTGTATTCATTTTTTATTCTTAAATAAATGTATTTTGGCTTCAGAGAGCACTAGATTTCCTCTCCTTTGTTTTTTATGCCCTGATTGCCATGTCCTGATCCTGAGTCTGACTGATATCGTGGTTCTACTGCTGCATTGCTTGCTGTCCTCTGAGAACAGGTGGTTCTCTGATTATGCTTTGTGACCTATTGCAGGTCGAAGTTGTAAGGTGAGAGGCCATTCCTGCTATTTGGTGGAGGTTCCTTCTGGATATCACCCTTTGGATTTTTGCACTATTATATTCCGATTTGGATCATCTTTTTGCACTTGAGCACTTTATATGGACTTTATTATATAATTTTTAATTATATATCATATATCATATGTTTTAACTTTCTGTATGTATAGTTTAAAATTGTTTGTTTTGCGCTGCACTATTATTATTAGATGTCAATGTGAGGTGTTTTATTTGAATTTACCTTAGTGCTGGCTTGCATTTTTTAGTTTATATTTACATTCCAGCGCTGAATAATTTTTCTTTATTGGTTATTTAGGATGCAAGGTTTAAGCTGTGTGTTGAGCTACATACACGCCAGGGGCAAACGTGTAGCGAGAACAGAAAACCAATCCCAGCGACACTTTACCACGTGATCGCTCCGTCCAATGACTGAGCGATCACTCAACAAACCGGCGTTGTTTCTGGTTCTCTCACCAATCGCGAGGAGAGGTATGAGGTTTCTTGTGTTTTTTTGTTTTGTAATTCCAAGTGCCCAGCAGTGCTCTACAGTGCCCACCAGTGCCACTTCTGTGCCACATCAGTGCCTCATCAATGCCCAGCAGTTGCCTACAGTGCCACATCAGTAAGTGCTCATCAGTGCCACCATGTCAGTGGATCCTCACCAGCGCCCATCAGTGCTGTAAAAACTGTGTAAAAAATGTGTTTTCATTTTCTTACCACATTTTCCAAAAACGTGTGAAAAAAATGACACGTTCAAAAGACTCACGTGTCTCATAAATTATACGTTGGGGTGTTTGCTTTCCAAAATAGGGGCTATTTTGTGGGCGTTTCCATTGTTCTGGTGCTCCGGGGCCTTCAAAAGTGTGATAGGTGTGTAATTTGTGCTTTTAGCATGCGTGGCGGTGCTCCCTGCATGTTGGGTCTCTGTATGTGGCCAGGCTGGGAAAAAGTCTCACGTGGTATCGCCATACTCAGGAGTAGTAGTAGAATGTGTTTTGGGGTGTAGTTGCAAGTACCAATATAACCTGTTAATATACTTACCTGGCAGGGGAGACACCATGATCATGAAGGCGGTTCTCCCAGGGCGAGGCACGGCTATTGCACACTCTAGGCCGTGCTGATCGTGGTTGTCTTCCCTGCCGCTTCTCGGCTTTTTGGCTGGGACTGGGTGTGGTATCTGTCCTTATCAGTTGTCAGCGGAGCGCTGAAGCACCTCCTACATGGGGAGGGTGGATGCAATCCAATGACGTCATTGCACCTGGAAGGATGGTTTCAGCAGGGACTTACGCTGTGCTGCCCGACAGAATACTGGGGGCCGGCCCATGGTTGAGTCTGAGCCATCTGGAAGGGTGCTCCTGGTGAGGATGGGTGCTGCGCTTGGTCTTGGTCTTTTTGCCGAGTTCTAGTCTGGCTTTCTGGCTGGCTGGTGTAAGTGCTATCTCTGTCAGCGATCCGGTAGGAGGAGCTCGTAATGCCCTGGGGTACGACGGGGTAGGACCGTGCAAATCCGCTGGGTTGGTTGGCAGGGGTGGAGGGCTGCACTGGCCGGTCGGGGGGTCGGATATGGAACGAAAAGCCTATGGTGCATGTGCCCCTGGAGTGGCAGTCCAGGGGTATCTGAAGATCACTGTGTGTGAGGGACACATTGATTTAAGATACCACGGTCACTGCACCAGATACACGCTTTTTTTAGCACCTGCCTCCTGGGCCGGACCTTTTGGCTAGGACCGGAGGAATTTTTTATTCCTGGCCGGAGGGCCTGGTCATTGTTTCACCACAATGGCCACTTCTTTCACTCTCCTCTCCACTATCCCTTCCCCCACTTAATTTTATTTAAGCCTGTGTTTGTCACTTTTTTGTCTTTTTTTGTTGTGCACGTTTTGTCACTGTGTGATTAGTAGGGTGCGGGTCCTCGGGCCAGCCCTGAACGTCTTGGGAGTGGGTGGACATGGCCTTCTGGCTTAGTTCGCCTGCTCTCATGGGGTCTCCCTTCGGGGGAGCCCCACCTAATACTGGGAGGGTTCTGTTTCGGCAGTCCCTCCGAGGAAGTTGGGTCCGTGTCGGCTTCGGTTGCTCGGACCACAGTACCTCAGTCCCCGTCTGGAGCCTAACGCCCCGGGGGATCAGGGTTTGGGTCCCTCTTCACAGGAGGACCACTTGACGTTGCACCCGTCTGCACGTTTTTGTGAACACTCTTTATGTGTGTGCACATTTTTTCTGCACCGGGTGGAGTTTTTTGGGTGTGTTCACACGCCATAGGCTTTTCAAAAAAAATAAATAAAAAAAAAAATAACCTGTTAATATAAAACATTTAGCAAAAAGTTGTGGGAAAAAAATTACAACATGAAAAAAACTCACCATGCCTCTTACTAAATACCTTGGAATGTCTACTTCATGGTCATTTAACCACTTAAGCCCCGGACCATTTTGTTGCTAAATGCCCAGAACAGGTTTTGCTATTCGGCACTGCGTCGCTTTAACAGACAATTGCGCAGTCGTGCGACGTGGCTCCCAAACAAAATTGGCGTCCTTTTTTCCCCACAAATAGAGCTTTCTTTTGGTGGTATTTAATCACCTCTGCGGTTTAAATTTTTTGCGCTATAAACAAAAATAGAGCGACAATTTTGAAAAAAATGCAATATTTTTTACTTTTTGCTATAATAAATATCCCCCAAAAACATATATAATATAATAATGCATTTAAATTGCATTGTTTATTGTGAAAATGACAGTTGCAGTTTGGGAGTTAACCACAGGGGGCGCTGTAGGAGTTAGGGTTCACCTAGTGTGTGTTTACAACTGTAGGGGGGTGTGGCTGTAGGACTGACATCATCGATCGAGTCTCCCTATAAAAGGGATCACTCGATCGATGCAGCCGCCACAGTGAAGCACGGGGAAGCCGTGTTTACATACGGCTCTCCCCGTTCTTCAGCTCCGGGGAGCGATCGCGACGGAGCGGCTATAAACGAATAGCCGCGCCGTCTTCCAGGATTGCTCCCCGCGGGTATCTGACCGCCGCATGTAGCGGGGGGGGTCCCGATCGGACCCCCGACCTGCAGAAAGGCAGGGACGTACATGTACGCCCATATGCCTGTACGTGCTATTCTGTGGACGTACATATACATGCGGCGGTCGGCAAGTGGTTAAGGGGTGTTTGTACTTTCCTGGCTTGTTAGTGTCTCAAGAAATTAGATTGGCCGTCAGTACATCAGTGTGATCAATTTTCAGTGATTGGCACCATAGCGTGTAGACTCTATGGGTAGATCCACGTACCTGGGCGCATTAATACGCTGGGCGCAGCGTATCTAAGATACACTACGCCGCCGCAACGTAGTGTATCTCTGGCGGCGTAAGGGCGCGGAATTCAAATGGATGTAATGGGGGCGTGTTTTATGTTAATACGTCGTGACCCGACGTAAACTAAGTTTTTTTTTTTTTAACTGCGCATGCGCCGTCCGTGGGGGTATCCCAGTGCGCATGCTCAAAATTAACCCGGAACAAGCCAATGCTTACGACGGTGATGTCATTCTACGCAAATCCCTATTCGCGAACGACTTACGCAAACAACGTAAAAATTTCAAAATTGTACGCGGGAACGACGGCCATACTTAACATTGAGTACGCCTCATAACAGCACCTATACGCCGGAAAAAGCCGAACGAAAACGACGTAAAAAAATGCGCCGGCCGGACGTACGTTCGTGGATCGCCGTAAATAGCTAATTTGCATACTCAACGCGGAAAGTGGCCGCCGAAAAATTGAATCTAAGATCCGACGGCGTACTAAGACGTACGCCTGTCGGATCGATCCCAGATGCCGTCGTATCTTGTTTTGTGGATACAAAACAAAGATACGACGCAGGAAATTTAAAATTATTTTGTGGATATGCCCCTATAACTTACACACAGACCAAATAATATAGACTGATTTTGGTTATTTTTACCAGAGATATGTAGCTTTATAAATTTTGGCCAAAATTTATGAATAAAAATAACAAATTTGCTATTTTTATTAACAGAAACAAAGAAAAATATATATATATATATATTTTAACGTCTTTTTATTTTATTTATACCACAAAAAATTAAAAACCCAGTGGTGATTAAATACCACCAAAAGAAAGCTCTATTTCTAATTTAAAAAATGTCATATGGGGACAGTGTTGCATGACTGAGTAATTATCATTGAAAGAGTGACAGCACTGAAAGCTGAAAATTGTCCTGGGCAGGAAGGCTCCATTTACAACGATGCGTTTTTTCATGCTTTTTGCCTTTTGCAGAAATGCAGGATATTTTTTAACATATTTTTTAACATGGATTCCTATGGAACATGTTCACATCAATGCATTTTTGTGCCTCCGTTTTTGGAAAGGGTCGGGGACTTTTTTAAATGCAAAACTGCTTTTTTTGGTTCAATGGACTTCAATGGAGGAGCTGCAAAAAAGCATGTAGAGTTTTTTACCATGTTTTTACCGCGATTTGTGTTTAAAACTGCCCAATAAAAAACAAAAAAATGCACAAAGCACAACAAAAAGCACTGCACAAACTCTTAAAATTTATGAAGAAAAATAACGAAACTAATTTGCTAATTTTTTTAATTTTGCATAGATGTGAACCGAGCCTAATGCGGCGTACACACGACGGGATGTAAAAAATGTCTTTTTTTTTTTATGTCGTTAAAAAAGATTGTGTGTGGGCTCCAGAGCATTTTTCACAACGTAAAAAATGGGCATTAAAAATGTAGAACATGCTCTAAATTTTCACGTCGTTTTTTAACGTTGTCGTTTTTAACGTCGTCAAAAATGGTCTGGTGTGGGCTTTAACGACATGAAAAAAACGCCCATGCTCAGAAGCAAGTTATGAGACGGGAGTGCTCGTTTTGGTAAAACTAGTGTTCGTAATGGAGATAACACATTCATCACGATGTAACAGACTAAAAAAAGCGCGAATCGTCTCTCAAAAACTTTTACTAACACAAAATCAGCAAAAGCAGCCCCAAGGGTGGCGCTATCCGATTGGAACTTCCCCTTTATAGTGCCGTTGTACGTGTTGTATGTCACCGCGCTTTGCTAGAGCATTTTTTTTCACGATCGTGTGTAGGCAAGGCCGGCTTAACAATAATAGGGTTGAAAAAACATTGTTTTTTCTAGACCATTAAAAATGGTTGTGTGTAAGGCTGCATTCAAACTTCAACGTTTTGAATCGCAAGCAGATTTGCCGTGAATCTGCCCACGATCTGAATGCGATGATGTGTGAATGACAAATCACGAGACTCACATTTGAGATGTCATTTATTTAAATGACACCTCAAATCGTGGCACAAGTCTGCAATCATTGCAACAAGCATTGCGGGAAGCATGTCACCCAATAAAAGTTCAGGAGCTACTTTTGGGCGACATGCTTCCCGCGATGCATGTTGCAGCACGATAACCCGTGTCATTCAAATCAATGGCATCTCAAATGTGAGTCCTGCGATTTGCAATTCACGCATCAGCGCTTTCAAATCATGGCCAGATTCGCAGCAAATCTGCCCGCAATGCCCAATGGGTAAGTGGTTAAGTAGTGAGGATGGTGAATGTTACATAATAAAGAACCTGTGTGGTCAACCACGAATGACAAAAAAAGTCCAAGGTTCACAGAAGGAAAAACAACGACCCCATACAATGTCTCTCATGCCAACCATAATATTCCATACACAAACATTGGGAGAATTACAGTGCGAGATGGGGGTCAAATCTATCACAATCTAAGCAAGCTGATAGATTAACCTATAAAGACATAATAAACTGGGATGAGTGTATTTACAGGATTCACTAAAGTGAAAATATGGTCTCCAACAATGCCACGAATGTGACATAATCCACAGGAACAAGTGACCTACATGTGTGCTACATCTGCACAACAACTTACTGGTCAGATCACCAGGTAAAAATAAAGGAAAGAAAGCTTAAAAAAGAAAACCAATGCAGCCACCATATCCAATAACTGGTAAGCTGCAATACAATAAACGTTTGCTTTTGGGTTTAATACTACTTTAAACACGCTGCAATAACAGAAGACGAGGCAGTGTCATAGAGATAAAAGTACCTCTGACAAATGTTACTCCTCAGTTCAAACTGCTATTCACAAGAGCCCCCCTCTGCTCTTCGTAATCTCTCTGTCCACTATCCAAGCGTTGCTCCCAGTTCAGCCTTTTTCCAGGCCTCACGCTGACACCCGTCCTCCACTCCCTCCCTGCAGACACGCACGCACGCATGGATTTTTCTCTTAACCATTTCCTCTCTGGAGCAATTGTTCCTTTTCCTTATTTTTTACACACACATTAAAATCTGCATCTTTGGCTATAAAATGACATAAAACCCATACCTCCCAACTGTCCCTGTTCTGATCTATAGAGATGTATATAAAATGCACCTTTTATCTATCAAAAAGTGTTTCCCAGTGCTAAACCTTTCATCTGATTTCTAAATTGCTGCATTTGTAAATTCCAAAAGCCAATATAAAGAAATAGTAGTGGTAAAAAAAGCACTTGTGGATTTAACCAATCTTATTTTTTTGTACAATTCTCCTTTAAGGGTGGTGGCAAGGGGTGTGTCTTATGCCTACATACTTTTGCTGATAGGTGTCCCTCATTCCCATCTCAGAAAGTTGGGAGGTATGAAAACCCCCAGAACATAATATATTTCTGAACGTAGAGGCTCTGTAGAATAAAAAGATGGTAGTTGCAAGTTTTTGTCTTGTACAATATTCACGCAAATGTTTATCGGATCTAAAATTCCAGTATTTCCTTCAGTAGGTGACACTTTAAATGCCTTTACAGCTCATCAGTTGTTAACTGTAAATGAGGGATTTAGAATTGCTACTCTCACTGATGTGCACCCAATAAGTGTTGAGCAATCGCTGCTAAGCATGTGTTTAACATTCATGTGTGTGACCAGGATGAAGGGGTGCTTTTATTTATTTTTCATTATATTTTACATTTCTTTTAAAAAGTTCACTTAATTTTTTGCTGTCATCAAGGGGGTAATAAGCTCCTTTATGTGGTAGCATTGGGCAGGTGACAAGTACTCTTTATGGGGACATAAAGGATCTATTAGACCCCTAATGTCTACCATGTCTTCTGCTCAAGCCGTTAAAGCACAGACAGTAGGATGGCACTCAAGGGCTTGTTCATGCGATCGGCCAGGGGTAATAGTTGAATTGTGGTTTCACTGCCCCCCTGACTGCCCATCTGAACACTCTCATGCAGCCACTCAAGACTGTACACATTAATCACAATAAGTCTGGTGCTGTGGGACCAGAACACAGGTTCCCTTGATGACAATGTATGGTGCCTTGTGGGAGACCAAGAAGCAGCTGTGCTAAGCTTCCACACCAGGAGCGGTGTCGGAAATGAAACAAAAACAACACTCTGGTTGTGGCTATGATGCTGTGCTTTACGGGCATTTTAAATGTAGAAATGTGGACTACAATTGCAATGTACAGTGATCCTCAAGTATTTCTATGAATCGCATGTCCCTTTAGTGCCCACTGTTACCAACTGACATCATATTTGTGAGCCAATCTAAAGGCATTGTGGGACGAGAAGTTCCTCAGACTGGTAATTGCTTCACATGAATATGCACCTAGACTACATATCCCAGGGATCTTTGCTACCACCAGGGTAATTGCTGGGAGGAGCTATAAAATTAGCCAGAGACCCGGGCTATGCTCTCTTCCTTCTGGGCCTGATGGGAGATGGATGCATGGAGAGAGAGATTGCGGCCTACCACGTGGTATACGACATTCTAAACCGAATGAGAAGGGCATAGCACTGCTAGCTGTTCATCAGACATCCCTCCAGCACCACCTCAGTCACTCGACAACCTGTGTTTCAAGCTTTGCATCTGGAAATCGATACAGCGGATCTGCTGCACGAGCGTCGCTACATGAGCTGCTGTCCAGAGGGCACCGAATCGGCCTGGTTGTTAGTGAGAGGGCAACTGCCCACCCTTTCAAATCTTTTCCTATGGTTTCACTGAGACACTGTGCACAGACATCTTTACCTTGGAAATACTTTGCTGAACACTGTCCATAGACATCTCTAGCTTATACCATTTCAATAAATCCCATTGCTTGCAACTACACCTGTTTTGATATAGTTAATGAGCTCTGACTCCCAGTGATGACCATCCGATCTGCAACGGGGGACACTGTTGTTATTACTGCTATAATGGGCCCACTTACCATTTCTATTAAATCCAACCTCTCACTAGGGTTAAAGGTTTATAGGCCGGCTGGGGTTCCCCCTTTAGAAGTTGACAGTATAATTACTTAAATTCTTGTTTATCCTTTCAGGTGCAAGCAGTACTCTACTGTACTGGCTTCAACTGGGAAAGGAGTCCTTTCCCAGTTGAAGCCAGTTATGGAGAAACATGTCGGGTGGAGCTATTCTTAAAACGCCATCACACTCATATACTCCAGCTCTTTGGTTCGTTCCTTGGCTGTATATTTTATTTACAATATATTTTTTTTGATGCTGTTTTTTTCTTTTCTATCCTGAGTTTTTTATGATGAAGTGACTTGCTGTGAGAATTTTAAAAGTGGATTAGTGCCTGCTGTGAAGTTTTTAAAGTGTTTTTTTAATAAATTCTTTGGATATACTACACTATGAGGATCTATTTTTTTCTCCCTCCATTTCCACTGAGTCTACGTGTTCAGAATTTATTATCCCGCATCTTCCAAGCTGAAAACTGAAATCTGACTACCATTCTTCTTGTGTCATACGGCCTGGAAAGACAGCTGAAGCCTTTTCTCTTTCTTCTTGCAAGATAGAAGCACTCCTCCCCAAGATAGTTGATTATACACCTGGGGCCGGCAGGCTAATGCACAAGCTCATCTGACCTCCTTAAAACCGGGGTCTAACGATTGGGTAAGAGTCAGTATTTATATTTCTTCAGCTGAATATAAAGATTCAAGTTTCTTCAAGATTTTGGGTTAAAGTCTGCAGTGATTAATGAACTATTGCTTGGAAGTATCTGGTGGTCAGGATTTTCTTTGATATATTTTTTTGAGGACTTTGATCACTCAATTACCCCTTCTTTTTTTATTCATTTGGGGTTTATTTATATATTTTTTGTTCACCTGGTACAGGGTGTATCAACACATCATTTTTTTTATCACTTTATGGTTTTGATATAACATTATTTCACTCCCTTGTGATTGCAAATTTAAATGTTTGGAGTTGCGCACTTATTTCTTTTTTGTATGTATGTCTTTGAAGTTTAAGTATTTGAGCTTTTAATACCTGCAGCACTCCCCTATTTAAATTCATTTTTCACTCATTTTTTTATTCCTTCCTCTATTTAGAGGTCATATATCAATTTTTACTCACTTGTAAGTGGGTTTAGCGCAGAGTTTTCCCCCCTTTTTTTATTTGGATATTACCAGATACCCATGCATCCAGATGACTGAGAAAAGATGGTCTTCATCAGCCCTCTAGGTTTTTTCGAGTTTGACCAAATACCACAGGGATTCACAGGGGCCCTTGCTACTTTGGTGAGACTGATGGAGAACACTGGGTGATATGAACTTGGTAGAAGTACTAGTGTATCTTGATGATATCATTGTGTTTGACAGAAAGTTGAAGGAGCCTGAAGCTCGGTTGGAGAAAGTTTTCCAGTGACTACACACTGAGGGGTTGAAGCTGTCGTTGGAAAAGTGCCAGTTCTACCAGACCTCAGTCACATACCTAGGGCATGTAGTGTCAGCCGAGGGAATAGCATCTGACCCTCAGAAGTTGGAGGCTGTTACTTCCTGACCTTGCCCGAATACTGTCACTGAGTTGAGGTCATTCTTGGTTTTCTGCTCTTACTATAGAAGATTTGTGAGAACTCACAGATTGCCTGGCCGTTGAACGAGCTGTTACAGAAGCAAACAGAGGGGAATCAACAGAAAACCTGGAGAGGAGGTCCCAGGAAGCCCCATGAGTCCATTCAAGAACAATGGATGGTGACGCTACTAAAGCATGCATTCCTCTTAAGTGGAGATCCTCACAACCCCCGACAATAGGGTTGTGGATTCGTAAAGTAGGGGAAATAAGCAAACTGGAAGACTTAGTTCTTTCAGCGCGCCACCAACAAGAGCGTTACTCCAAGACCTGGTTGCTCTGGAACATTTTTATCTTTTCTGATGAGGGGAGAGCCCTCCTTGACTATGATCCGGTCGACTAAGTTAATCCTGTCAAACACAACGGCATCGGTAAAGACACTCGCCGACTCTCCCTTTCGGTGCGACTGTGAGCAAAATGCTGAGGGGGCACCCGGATTTGAACGGAAGACCTCTTGATCTGCAGTTGAATGCTCTACCACTGAGCTATAAACCCCTTGATGGCATCTGTAAAGACATGCTGAGGGGGCACCTAGATTTCAACTAAGGACCACCTGAGCTGCAGTTGAATGCTCAGCCACTGAGCTATACTATACCCCCTTGCCTTTTTCTCACGGTTTAAAATTTTCTAAAACGGCTCAACAGCATTAGTAAATATGCTAGCTGGCTCTCCCATTCTGGCGAGACTGCGGACAAAACACTGAAGATGCAACCGGTTTTGATCTGAGGACCTCTTGATCTGCAGTCAAATGCTCTGCCACTGAGCTATATCCCCTTGTCTTTTCCTCATGGTTTGAATTATTTTTCTACGGCATTGGTAAAGAGACTCCTGGCTCTCCCTTTCGGCGTGCGGGCAAAATGCTGACGGGGCACCCAGATTTGAACTGATGACCTCCCAATCTGCAGTTGAATGCTCTGCCACTGAGCTATACACCCCTTGCCTTTTCCTCAAGGTTTGAATTTTTTTCCAAACCGGCTCAACGGCATCGGTAAAGACACTCTGTGATGGAAGTTACTAAAATGAATATTTTTGTATTATGCTATTTCTTTTATATAACCACTGAAATTTTGTTTTTCTTTCCTTATATCGTTTATTTGTTTTATTTCCTTTTATTTCTTGATCTTTATAAGATATGTATACATATTGTAAGGGGTTAGCTCGGTAGCGGGGTGTGTGACCCCCCTGGATGGGTTCACTACACACTGAATTTATTCAGAAAGGCAGTCGAAGACGGTTTAAAACAAAGATTTTGGTCTATTCTTCCATCTTGCTGGAAACAAGTGCAAGCATCCAAACAGCATAAACAAAATCAAACATAAAATAAACCCTGGCCACTTGGGGCGTCTACCTTCACCACGCAGGAACCTATCTATGGAGTCTGGCACAGCTTAGTGCTGGGCAGACACTGCTGGTCCTACAGCAGAAAACAATAGTCTCTTTTTGATTTTTATCACACAGAAACATCAACAGCACCTCACCTCTTTAGAAGTATTTCTGCTACTGCTCTCCTTCACTCAAAAAGCCTCAGGATGCAGCAATCAGTGGTAATCCTCTGGATTACTTATAGAGGCCTTAATTGCCTCATTCTGAACAGATGAAGTTTTCCAACGCCCTTAAACCTTTCTGGCTGCTTCTGCAGCCGACACCTGATAATTGGTATATTGTCTAAACAAGGCAGAAATGTATCTCCCATCTGTGACAACACCAACATATTTACCTAACTTCCTGTCACATACCCCTCCTCTTGTTTCAACCCTAGGGTTGCGACACAGGTTGCCAGGCAGGCATGCACTCGGGACAACCCATCTGCATTCCCCATTTTAGCACCGGGGCGATGCGTTGCCACAAAACTAAATTCCTGGAGGGCCAGGAACCACCTATTTATTCTCCTATTGGTCTCTTTGTTTTGTGCCATCCACTTCAATGGGGCATGATCCATCACCAGTTCAAACTGTCTACCCACGAGGTAGTACCGGAGAGAATCCAAAGCCCATTTCACCGCCAAACATTCTTTCTCAATGGTTGCATAATTCTCCTCATGGGCCTTCAACTTTCGGCTGAGGTACATAACACGGTGTTCCTCCCCCTTGATAATCTGGGACAGTACAGCTCCTAACCCCACATTTGACGCATGTGTCTGAACCACAAAGTCCCGTGAAAAATCAGGCGAATTTAAAACTGTCTGACTACATAAAGTCTGTTTTAAAGCCTGAAAAGCTGTTACTGCTTCGGGAGTCCATTTGGTCATGACAGACTCCTTCCCTTTGGTCAAATTGGTCAGGGGAGTAGCCTGTGAGGCAAAATGGGGGATAAATCGGCGATAATACCCCGCAATCCCCAAAAATGCATGAACCTGTTTCTTGTTGGTGGGACGTGGTCAATCCTGAATAGCCTCAACTTTTTTTATTTGGGGCTTGATTAGACCTCTTCCAATGGTATACCCCAGATACTTCGCCTCTTCTAGCCCAAGGGTACATTTTTTTGGATTGGCTGTAAACCCGGCTTTCCAGATGGAATCCAACACAGCCTGAACTTTTGGCGTGTGATTCCCAATCCTCACTGTGGATGAAAACGTCATCCAGGTATGCAGCAGCATAGGCTCGATGAGGCCGAAGGGTCTTATCCATGGTGCGTTGAAATGTGGCGGGAGCATTCTATAACCCAAAAGGCATCCTCCGATATTGGAAAGATCTGTCTGGAGTTACAAATGCTGTTTTTTCCCTGGCCGACTCCGAGAGAGGAATTTGCCAATAACCCTTGGTCAGGTCTAATGTCGTCATGTACCGGGCAGTGCCTAGGCGATCAATTAGTTCATCTATGCGGGGCATAGGATAGGTGTCAAACTTAGTGATTTTATTCAGGCGGCGAAAGTCATTACAAAACCGCCAAATTCCATCTGGTTTTGGCACTAAGGCCCCGTACACACGACCGGATCGATCTGCTGAAACTGGTCCACCGGATCAGTTCCAGCGGACAGATCCGGTCATGTGTAGGCCCGAGCGGACAATTGTCCCGCGGATCGGACAGTTTCCAGCGGATAAAAATTTCTTAGCATGCTAAGAAATCTGTCCGCTGGAAACCTGTCCGTCGGACGTATTCGGTCGTCTGTACAGACTCACCGGACACGTTCAACCGACCGCCATCCCTCACATGCGTCGTACTGATTCGAGGCATGCGTGGAAGCTTTGAACTTCCAGGGCCGCCCACGTCGCCGCGTCATCGTCGTGGCGACGGCGCGGCCACGCCCCGCGTATTGTTTACGCGCGGATTTCAGTCTGATGGTGTGTACAACCATCAGACAGAAATCCGGCAGCGGTCGCAGCGGATCGATCCGGTCGTCTGTACGGGGCCTAAGACAATGGGACAGGACCAATCACTATTTGATTTTTCTATCACCCCCAGCTCAAGCATTTTTTTTACTTCCTGGCGAATTGCCTCTGGCCAGGCTTCTGGAATTCTATAAGGCTTCAACTTGACCTTATCACCTGGTGTGGTGATAATGTCATGTTCAACTCCGGAGACCCAACCTGGCAGGTCTGAAAACTTCTCCTTATTACGGAGCACAAATTCTTTAACCTCCTGTTGATGAGTTTTGGATAGAGTCTCCGCTATCCCAACTTCAGGGACAGCCAGGTTAAATGGAGCAGAAAATCGGGTAGTCTTAGCGACCAAGGACTCTCTATCCTTCCATGGTTTCAGCAAGTTCACGTGATAGAGCTGCTCAGGTTTTCATCTTCCCGGTTGGCTAATTTTATAATTCACCACCCCCATTTTCTCCAACACTTCATAGTGACCCTGCCATTTGGCTAGGAATTTACTTTCGACCGTGGGGACCAACACCAACACCCTATCACCAGGTGCAAAGGAACGGACCTGGGCCCCACGATTGTAAATCCTTTGTTGAGCCAATTGGGCTTGGGCTAAATGTTCCTTCACAATCGGCATCACTTGGGCAATTCTATCTTGCATTTGGGCCACATGTTCAATCACACTTCGATGAGGGGAACTCACTCTCCCATGTTTCCCTGGCAATGTCCAGTAGGCCCCGGGGGTGCCTCCCATACAGTAGCTCAAACGGAGAGAACCCTGTGGACGATTGGAGAACCTCTCTTATGGCAAACATCAGATAAGGGAGCAGATAATCCCAATTCTTTCCGTCTTTATCCACCACCTTCCTCAACATTTGTTTTAAGGTTTTATTAAACCTTTCCACTAACCCGTCTGTTTGAGGGTGATATACTGATGTACGTAATTGGGTCACTTTCAGGAGTTTACAAAGTTCTTTGGTCACCCTAGACATAAACGGGGTGCCCTGGTCAGTTAGGACTTCCTTAGGAAGACCCACACAGCTGAAAACCTGAAATAACTCCTTGGCAATGGTTTTAGCAGAGGTGTTTCGGAGAGGAATCGCTTCTGGGTAATGGGTGGCATAGTCCATTATTACCAAGTTGTGCTGGTGCCCTCCAGTGGACTTCAGTAAGAGGCCAACCAAGTCCATGGCGATCCTCTCAAAAGGGACCTCGATAATGGGCAGGGGTACCAACGCACTGCGGAAATGTGGCATGGGTGCAGTAATCTGACACACTGGACAGGAAGAGCAGTACAATTCCACTTCCTTAGTGATCCCAGGCCAATAAAACCTCTGGGTGATCCTCTCCTGGGTTTTTTCTGCTCCCAAATGTCCCCCAAGAATGTGCCCATGGGCCAGTTCCAAAACCATCTTGCGGTACGGTTTAGGCACTACCAGTTGCTCAATGGTGTCCTCTATCCTCTGTGACACTCGATATAACAGGTCCCTTTCAATATTGAAGTAAGGGAGGGCAACCCTCTCGTCAGGGTTAACTAACTCCCCATTTATCTTTACTACATTCTCCCGGGCTCTTAGCAATGTGGGGTCCCTCAATTGCTCAGTGACAACATTTTCTCTGTGCACCTCGGGGTCATCAAACCCTATCGGCCGCTGTTCCTCTTCTGAGGTAGCAGGCTCCTCCCTAGGGACTGGTGTTTCCCCTGCTAAGACTGAGAATGGAAACTCAGGAGAATCCTCACAGTTATAGGTTTCTGGAGTAGATGGTTCAGACTCAGAAGAACCACCTACTGGGGAATCTGGGCAGTCCCAGAGTTCCCTGAATTTTGGGAAATCCCTTCCCACAATGGCGTCATGTGGCAGTTTGGGAACTAAACCCACCTGGTGACACAAGTTACCGAGGGAGGTTTCAAAGGAAACCGTAGTCACCGGATATTCTCGAGTGTCCCCATGTACACAAACTACAGCCATTTTCCTAGGATGTAAGGTTTTTCCCACCACTAGATCACTTTTCACTAAGGTGACCACGCTACCTGAATCCAACAATACCACAATATCTTTACCATCTAAGCACATTCTTTATAAAGGTTTCTCATTTCCCTTTTCTGCAGTGCATGTGGTTGCAAAAAGGGACTGTCGTCTCTCTGTCAGAAAGTCACACTGCATGGGTTCATCACCCGCTGGGCAAACCGCTGCTACATGTCCCTCTTCCCGGCAACCGTAACAAATCAACCTTCTGGTCCTCTCCTGTGGGATGAAAGGTCTGTGCGTTTCTAGTGGAAGAGGACAAATTCTCTGTTAAGTACCTTTCGACCAGGTCTACAAGTTTGTCTGCGGTTTCCAGACCACCATGGTTCACCCATTTCTGCAGGGTGTTAGGAAGAGACCTAAGAAATTTGTCCATGACTACTCGCTCCAAAATTTTTGGTCCGTAAAGAGTTTCTGGCTGCAGCCATTTCTTAGCCAAATGGATGAGGTCATACATCTGCGACCGAGGTGGCTTCCTCTGCTGATAACTCCAATTGTGGACCCGCTGAGCACGGACATCCAGGGTTACACCAAAACGTGCCAATATTTCCAATTTTAACCGATCATAGTTTTTTGCATCTGCAAGCTCCAAATCAAGGAAGAATTTTCTCCGGAACTAAGTGAGAAGTTAGCAGAGTATTTTAAGCAAAAAATTATAGACATAAGAGAGAATATACCTCACTCTTGTTATACAGAAAGTTCTCCGGTATACAAAGGGGTACGTTTTACCTGTTTTTCGGCGGTAACGAGTGTAGAGATATTGACTATTCTTAAGTCACTCAGAGCTTCGTCTTCAGCGCTCGACCCCTGTATTGCGCAGCTGGTGAAAGACTCTGCTGTTAGCTTGGCACCGTTTATAGCAGACATTGTTAATATGTCGTTTGCTATCGGAACGGTGCCGAGTATTTTGAAGCAGGCGGTTATAATTCCCTTATTGAAGAAGGCCAACGTGTTACGGTCTGAGTTAAGCAATAATCGACCAATTTCGACCTTGCCTTTTTTAGCTAAAATTATGGAGAGAGCGGCTGTGTGGCAACTTCAGCCACACCTGGAGTCCAATGATATTTTCGATGAGTATCAGTCTGGATTCCGTCCTGGTAGAGGCACAGAGACGGCCCTGATTAAAGTGAAGGATGACTGCCTATGGGCCATGGACAGCGATGAGGCTTCAGCGTTAATACTGCTGGATTTGTCGGCTGCATTTGACACTATAGATCATGCCAGACTTTTGGAAAGGCTGGTGTCTGTGGCTGGGTTTGAGGACATGGCACTGACATGGATGGCCTCATTCCTACAGAATAGGACTCAGAGGGTAAGACTAGGGACGTATTATTCATCTAATAGCTCCTTGTCCTGCGGGGTTCCTCAGGGGTCGGCGTTATCGCCAATATTATTTAATATCTACATGAGGCCGCTGTTGTATATTATTCGGCGGCATAATCTTAGATTTCATGTTTATGCAGATGATACGCAGATTTATTTTAAGCTGCCTAAAAAGGAGGAAGTACAGGTGGATCTGGCATCCTGCCTGGAGGAGATACAGTCCTGGATGGGAGCCAACTATTTAAAACTTAATGGCTCTAAAACGGAGTGTATTGTTATTAGCAATCAGAGTAAAACCAGTCTGAATGATTTTCCTTCCTGGCCGGCTTCGTTTATGCCATCCCCTACCCCGGCTACCCAGGTTCGGGACTTGGGAATCATTCTGGATTCCAAATTGTCATTAAAATCGCAGGTGAATCAGGTGGTGAGCTTATGCTATTACCAACTGAAACTTCTGCGTTCTACACTGCATTTTATTGACGAGGTGGACAAAGTGCACGTGATTAATGCTTTTATTGGTAGCCGGCTTGACTACTGTAATGCGCTATACATGGGGTGTCCAAAAATCCTTCTGGATAAGCTTTAGCTGATCCAAAACGCTGCAGCTAGGTTATTAACTGGTGTGGGTCGTCGGGAGCATATTACACCGTCTCTGAAAGCCCTGCATTGGTTACCGGTTGCTGATCGGGTTTTGTTCAAAGTGGGCTGTATCGTCCACAAAGCTATCCATAAGATAGGCCCAGGGTATCTACAAGAAAAATGTACCTGTTATGTTCCCAACAGAGCGTTGAGATCTGCTAATCAGGTCAATTTGACTGTCCCCAGGTTTAGAAAGACTACATGTGGAGGGAGGACACTGGATGCACAGGGATCAATATTCTGGAATTCTCTACCTCTATACATAAGATGTGAGACAGATTTATTAAAATGTAGGAAGTTTTTAAAAACTTTTTTATTTTCTCAAGTGTATGGTCCTAATTAGGGTAAGATATTAGTACTTCAGTTTTTAAATGGTTAGTATGTGGTTTTATATAATTATCGTACAGTAATAAGAGACTGTTTGTATTTGTATATGTCGGTTCTATGAGCACATTGAGGCCTTTGGGTAATGACTGCACTCCCAATAAGCATTTTTATAAATAAATAAATAAATAAAATATGCCTTTTGGGCTTCTCCAGATAATAGGGGGGCCACTAGTCCAGCCCACTGTTCTTTAGGCCAACTCTCTCCTTCCGCTGCTCTCTCAAACGTGGTCAGAAACATCTCAGGGTCCTCATCTGCAGTCATCCTTGGCAATAAATGTCTTACCCGAAAAGTCGGCATGTTACTGGCCTGACTCCCAGCCTTGGTCTGCTGTCTCTGAAGCTGTGTCACGATGGCCTCCATTTGCTGCTGGTGTCTCTTTTCCAAGCCTGCAATGCTCTCTCTGTCAGCTGCAAGGCTCTCTTGGTAAACCTGTTGTTGAGCTGCGTGAGTCTGTTGCTGAGCTGCCATGCTCTCTTGGTGAGGCTGTTGTTGAGCTGCGTGAGCCTGTTGTTGAGCTGCAAGGCTACCTTCACCACACAGGAACCTATCTATGGAGTCTGGCACAGCCTAGTGCTGGGCAGACACTGCTGGTCCTACAGCAGAAAACAATAGTCTCTTTTTGATTTCTATCACACAGAAAAATCAACAGCACCTCACCTCTTCATAAGTATTTCTGCTACTGCTCTTCACTCAGAAAGCCTCAGGATGCAGCAATCAGTGGTAATCCTCTGGATTGGTTATAGAGGCCTTAATAGCCTCATTCTGAACAGCTGAAGTTTTCCAACACCCTTAAACCTTTCTGGCTGCTTCTGCAGCCAACACCTGATAATAATTGGTATATTGTCTAAACAAGGCAGAAATGTATCTCCCATCTGTGACAACATCCACAGATTTACCTGACTTCCTGTCACAATATGTATGTGTGAAAATATACTACAAGTGTTTTATTATCCTTAAATAAAGAAACAGATTATAATGTTTATCTTGCTATTAAATATAATATGGTTTTACACTATGTGAGTTTTTCCTTGCTTTATGGACACTCTGCTATCCCATTGGTGACCATCGAGGACCATAACATCAAGGACGCTCTGGTTTTCTGTGCTGGATTATGCCATTCCCCGCATTGTCTGATCCCCATTTGGGATCATAGGCTCTGGTAAGGGTCAGTGTGTGCGTCGGTGGTGGTTATCCTTCTATCTATCACAACTGTCCGTCATCTAATCACTAGGGGCTGCTCTCTATTTTTGGGTGGTTTCATTACTGATTTACACTATGTTAGTTTATCTTTTTCTTTGGATGTTCCGTACCATGATCAGTAATTACTGAGGACCCCGTTTACATCAGGAAGGACGTTCTGGTATAGCCATTGGATTGTGATACCCCCTGCTTTATCGGATCCCTATAGGGATCGCAGACTCTGGTAAGGGTCAGTATTTTTGTTTGGTGGTGGCCCATCATTTTATTCATCTATTGTAGCTGTGTGTCATCCCAACACTGTGAAGATTGAATACGTTCACATTGTTTTGGACATTTTTTTTACTTGTCAAAGACTTTTTATGAAAGATTTTCTTTATTCATTTGGACATTATCTTTATTTTCATAATTATTCACAGATATTTAGCACTTGCTTATATATTTATTTTTTCCACATATGTCTCGTCACTAAGACACATCTAACATTTTTTAGCGCGACTCCATTTTCTGTCTTGTATCATTTATGTTGTATAACATTTTTGAGTCGCTGCTTTATTTTTATTTTTTTATTTGCTATGCGCAATTTTTCCCTTTTTTCATATAATGTTTTAAAGTTACAAGTACATCTCAGCTTGAAATGGAGACAAAGAAGGATTAATAATAGCAAACAGCTGTCACCCTCCCCCTTCTTTCACCAAAGAAGCGAATATGTCTCTGAGTGAAGAAAGCCCCTGTGAGCTTGAGTGGGGGGCCCTGTGTGACACGAGGACTGTTTGTGCTAATAAAAGACTCTTGCAAGGAGAACCCACCATATATGGACTGAACCAATCAATTGTGCTCATGTGAATGATATCATGTTGTCTCTAAAAAGCCAATAAAGGTTCAGCCCCTTTCTCTTGGACGCTGGAACAACGAAAGAAGCAGGGCTCCCTCTCAGCTTTCTGCATGCTTTCATGATTTGGGTCATAAGTAGAATGGTTGATCTAAAGCTAAATGCTCTGCTACTGTGCTATACCCCCTTGCCTTTTTCTCTTGGTTTTATTTTTGTTTTCTAAACCGGCTTGACGGCATCAGTAAAGACACACTGAGGGGGCACCCAGTTTTGAAATGAGGACCTCTTGATCTGCAGTTGACTGCTCGGCCACTGAACTATACTATACCTCCCTTGTCTTTATTTCACACTTTAATTTTTTTTTCTAAAACGGCTTGACGGCATCAGTAAAGACACTCGCTCTCCCATTCTGGCGTGACAGTGGGCAAAATGCTGAAGAGGCAACCGGATTTGAACTGAGGACCTCTAAATCTGCAGTCAAATGCCACTGAGCTATATCCCCCCCTTGCCTATTCCTCATGGTTTAATTTTTTTTTCTAAACCGGCTCGACGACATCGGTAAAGAGATTTGCTGGCTCTCCCTTTCCGTGTGCGGGCAAAATGCTGAGGAGGCACATGGATTTGAACCAAGGACCTCTTGCGCTGCAGTCAAATGCTCTGCCACTGAGCTATACCCCCTTACCTTTTCCTCAAGGTTTGAATTTTTTTTTCTAAACCGGCTCAACGGCATCTGTAAAGACACTTGCTGGCTCTCCCATTCGGCGCGACTGTGAGCAAAACGCTGAAGGGTCATCTGGATTTGAACCAAGGACCTCTAGATCTGCAGTCAAATGCTCTGCCCCCATGCCTTTTTCACATGGTTTTAAATTATTTTTGTTTTTTTTTTCAAAATTGGCTCGACGACATGGGTAAAGACACTCTCCCTTTCGGCGCGACTGCAGGCAAAATGCTGAATGGGCACCAGGATTTGAAGCAAGGATTGCTCTGCCACTGAGCTACAGTCATGACCGAAATTGTTGGCACCCCAATTTTTTTCCAGAAAATCAAGTATTTCTCACAGAAATGTATTGCAGTAACACATGTTTTGCCATAAACATGTGTATTCCCTTTCTGTGTACTGGAACAAAACAAAAAAAGGGAGGAAAAAAGCAAATTGGACATAATGTCGCACAAAACTCCAAAAATGGACAGGTCAAAATTCTTGGCACCCTTTCAAAATTGTGGATAAATAAGATTGTTTCAAGCATGTGATGCTCCTTTAAACTCACCTGGGGCAAGTAACATATGTGGGCAATATAAAAAATGACACCTGAAAGCTTAAAAATGAGAGAAGTTCACTTATAGGTAGATTCAGGTAGAGTTAGGCCGGCTTATCAGTAGATAAGCCGACCTAACTCAGAATCTACGCCGACCTATGTTTAAGCGTATGCTCAAACAGAGATACGCTTAAGCCATCCTATCTTAGATTGCAATATTTTGGATGGCTGCTAGGTGGCGCTTCCATTGCGGTCGGCGTAGAATATGTAAATGAGGGGATGCGCCGATTCACGAACGTACGCCTGGCCGTCGCAGTCGATTTACGCTGTTTCCGTAAGGCATTAGCAGGCCTAAAGTTATTCCACCTATTAGGTGGAATAACAATGTTAAAGTATGGCCGCCGTTCCCGCCGCGAGATTCAAATTTTTTACGTTGTTTGTGTAAGTCGTCCGCATGCGGCATACGTAGCCACAATGCACACTGGGAAATGTAGGCGCCCGGCGCATGCGCAGTTATAAAAAAACGTAAAAAACGTGAGGTCAAGCCTCATTACCATCAAACACGCCCCCCTCCAACACATTTGAATTCGGCGCCCTTACGCCCGCCCGCTTTAGGCTACGCAGCCCTATATTAGCAGGCAAGTATATTGAGAATCATTACTAGCCTAGCTAATTTACGGCGGCGTAGCCTAGACAGGCTAAGCTACGCCGCCGCAAGTTTAGGCAGATGTACTTGAATCTACCTATTAGTCTTTGCATTGTGTGTCTGTGTGTGCCACAATAAGCACGGACAACAGAAAGAGGAAAAGAGAACTGTCTGAAGACTTGAGAACCAAATTGTGGAAAAATATCAACAATCTCAAGGTTACAAGTCCATCTCTAGAGATCTAGATTTGCCTTTATCCACAGTACGCAACATTATCAATAAGCAGGGCCAGATTAAGAACATCATGGGCCTGGTGCTGAGGATTTTGGTGGGGCCTTTTATAAATAATAAATAAATGCGTGGGATTGACATCAACGCAGCCTGGCCAAGGCAAGTGACCAAAGGCACAGAACCCAGAAGGAAGACTGGGTGAAGATGAAAGCGCCCGGGCCCCGAAGGGATTCATCACAGCGCAGCACTGGAAGGCTCAGTCTGAAAATGTAAGTGTACCCTAATGTGCTAATATGCTGTGTATACTTGTACGTTGTGGCATAACCTACCCCAGGGCCTCTAAAAAGTAGTAATGTCAGAAAAGTTTACTACCGCTTTAATATCACAGGATCCCAGGAGCCTCTCATGGGGCCCCCTACTGACCCGGTGGGCGGTGGGCCTTGGGCAGTGCCTAAGTGCATAGTTGCCAACATTTAAAAAATATTTTCAGGGACACTTTTTTATACAAGTGCTATATTTAGAGTAGCTGAGATCCCCAATGTTCCTCTATACATCACAGTAGTAATCACAAAATTAAATGAGTACTAATAATGGGGCAGAACAAATATGAGAACTGAGATTTCCTTTAGTTGAACTATCAAAAGTGTGTCCATTCTAGAGCTGGTAACATTGAGGGTATTCAGTATAATTTTAAAGAACTGTTTTTGTGGGTAAGCGACATAGGGGAGGACTGTATATAAGTGGGAAGTATGTGCAGGTGAGGGAGAGGAATGTGGAGGGTCTAACAGTGGGCATTATGTACAAAAGAGGAGTGCAAAGGGTATGGCAAAAGGCACTATGTACAGGAGAGGAGTGTGAAGGGTATGACAGTGGGCAGTATGTACAGGAGAGGAGTGTGGAGGGAATGACAGTGAGCAGTATGTACAGAAGAGAAGTGTGGAGGGTACGACAGCAGGCACTATGTACAGGAGAGAAGTGTGAAGGGTATGACAGTGGACAGTGTGTACAGGAGGAGTGTGGGGGTATGACATAGGGTAGTATGTAACAGAGAGAAGTGTGGAGGGTATGATGGGGCAGTATGTACAGGAGAGGAGTGTGGAGGGTATGACAGTGGGCAGTATGTACAGGAGAGGAATGTGGATGGTATGATAGTGGGCACTCTGTATAGGAGAGGAGTGTGAAGGGTATGACAGTGGGCACTATGTACAGGAGAGGAGTGTGGAGAGTATGACAGTGAGCACTATGTACAGGAGAGGAGTGTGGAGAGTATTACAGTGGGCACTATGTACAGGAGAGGAGTGTGGAGAGTATGACAGTGGGCACTATGTACAGGAGAGGAGTGTGGAGAGTATGACAGGAGTGGAAGGATGTTTAGGAACTGCATAGTGGTTAAGCGGGTCATACATAGATTGAAATTACGCCAATTATGCAGAGACCAGCCATAGTCGATCTATGTATGGGCTAGCTGGTTTTACACAAGTCAATCTATTAATCAACTTGAGTACAACCAGCCTGTTAGGTTTTTCCCAAAACAATCAGTGCTGCCAGCTATAGTTAGCAACACTGATCATTGTACGCACTGGCAGAACACAATAACACTGCAGGAGTGATTCCCCTATCCACAGGTCAGCAGGTGAGAGGGTGTGTGGGGACAGGCTGGGGAGAGATACTAGTCAGTGGCTGGGTAGGCACTGGCTAATATCAGAGCCAGATACACACAGGTTACATACGCCACGATCGTTAGAGCGAGAACAATAATTCTAGTACTAGACCTCCTCTGTAACTCTAAACATGTAACCTAAAAAAAAATTAAAGCATCGCTTAGGATACCAAAAACCGGAAAATTGTATACTCACCTTTCCATAATTTTCCTTTCCTGACGCATCTTCATGGCAGCACACACTGGGTTGTGACTCCGCCCCCACAACCTGACAGGATTGGTTAGCTATAAATTCGAAGAGGAGACACCCGGCATCATTCTCCGTAAATATCATCATTGAACAACAGGGTGGGCAGTTGTGTGCTGCCATGAAGATGCGTCAGGAAAGGAAAATTACGGAAAGGTGAGTATACAATTTTCCGTTTTCCTGACGCATTCATGGCAGCACACACTGGGAAATAACTCGCTAGTCGGGAGGGTTCAATGCAAAAGTATTTTATTCCTATAGAGCAGAAGAATTGGCCCTGAAGATAGATCTTCCAAATTCAGAAGTAGCCAACAGAGCGGCGTCCACCCTGTAGTGGGTGATAAAGGTATGCCTGGAAGACCAGGTTGCTGCTCTGCAGATGGCTTCCGAAGAAACTCCACAATATGCTGCCCAAGAGGTTGCCACTGCCCTGGTCGAATGCGCCTTGATGCCTTCTGGGATCTCCAGCTGTTGAGTGGAATATGCTTTTTCAATAGCCTTAACTAGCCAAGAGGCGATGGTCCGGGAGGTGGCTGCTTGGCCTCGTCTGGCTCCGTGAGGTATAATGTTAGATTTTAAATGTATTGATATTATGTTATAAAGGTCTCTGAATCAATGCTTAAACATGGTGGCATTTGAAGGTTTGTTAAAGACAAACGAAGGTCAATGTAGGACAACAGAACAGATGGTAGGTTAGGCCATATCTATTCTTAAAAAACATACGTCAAGAAGATGGGTGGAGATGATACTTAAAAATACCTAAGTGGGTGTGAACGATCATCGCAACCTTCTTTGGAAACGAGCCAATTGTGCTTAGTTAGCTGTTAAACCTGTATAAATGTACACGTGGTAAGCATAGTAAGGTAGGATCTCCAGGGTCACCCCTGGACGGAGGGACCTCAGGGTCACCCCCGACCCAACGGGGGAAGGGACTCTGCTGATGAGATGGAAGTTTGGAAACCAACCTGCTCGGAGAGGCTCTATAGCCAGCATAGAAGACGTACCATCTATTTCCTCCTTCTGTAACTTTGTGATGCCTACCTGCCATGATGTTTGACTAAGCTGTAACAACGTAAGCATTAATCTGTTTGCTGTCATATCGTTGGAAGAATAAAACATCGTAATAATGAAGTAATCCAATGTCTGAATATTTTGGAAGCAACGCCTGGAGTGGAAGAGGTTTTTGACAACACATGACACCTGTTAGAGGCATATGTCCACTATGTCCTCTGTTCTATCTCTGTCACTCTGTCATCCCTCTTCCCCCTGCCCCCCGGCATTTAACATATAATCAGGAGGGCGTCCGTTGACCGAAGGTGGATAGTGGCCGACAGGTAGTTGGAAATTGTGGACTTAATGTCCAAGGCATGAGGCTCACCCTCTTCGTTACAAAGGCATGGTAAGACAATGTCCTGGCCGTAATGGAAGGCCGAAGCAACCTTGGGGAGGAAGCGATCTGAAGGCCTCAGCCCCACCCTATCGGTCAGGAAAACTAAGTATGGTTCCTTTGACATGAGAGCTTGTAACTCCGACACTCTCCTAGCCGAAGCAATGGCAATGAGGAAGGACAACTTTAGGGTCAGGTCCCATAAGGGGATTGAGCTGAGTGGGAAGAAGGGTGGATTGGATAGTGCCGCTAGAACTCCTGAAAGATCCCAAGCCGGAAAGGATGGTCTCCTGGGAGGTCTGATTTTAATACATGCCTTCATGAACTGGATTATCAAAGGGTGCAGGGCCCATCTAGTGCCCGTTTTTTGCAGACAGAGCAGAGATCTGTACTTTTAGGGTGCTTGAGCTCAGGCCCTTGTCAATTCCCGTTTGCAGGAATTCTAGGACTTGGTAAGGATCCGGCGAGACGTGATTCCAACCTCTGAGTTGCGCCAAGTGGGCAAATCTTTCCCAAACTCTGGTGTAAACAGTGTTCGTGGTGACCTTCCTGGCCTGCATTAAGGTTGCTATAACTGCCTGGGAACATCCTTGTTCCCTAAGTCTAGCCCTCTCAACCTCCAGGCTGTCAAGTGGAGTCTGTCTGGAGCCGGATGGAGGAGCTGACCTTGGTGAAGGAGGTCTGCTGAGACCGGTAGGTGGATTGGAGGTCGGGTATTGAGCTGCAGGAGAGTCGTGAACCACGGTCTCCTTGGCCAGAATGGTATTATTGCGATCACTGTGGCTGATGACCTTCGGAGCCGGGATAGAAACCTTGCTATCAAGGGAGTTGGGGGAAAGATGTACCCCAGATTGAAGTCCCATGGATGAAGAAGGCAATCTGTCCCTTCCGCTGTTGGAAAGGGTACTCTGGAAAGAAACCTCGAGCATTTGGCATTTGCTGGTGTTGCCGCCAGGTCGATCTCTGGAGTCCCCCATGCCTCCGTCAGAATGGAGAACTCCCGGAGGTTCAGAGACCACTCGTTGTTGGAATGAAGTTCCCTGCTCAGGAAGTCGGCTAACGTGTTCTGTGCCGCTGGAACGTGAACTGCTCTCAGGTCTAATAGGTGAGCCTGTGCCCATTCCATTATGGGGTGAACCTCCTCTAGTAGAGTGTGGCTTCGGGTACCGCCCTGTCTCTGGACATAAGCTACCGCCACCCTGTTGTCCATCCGGATTAGAACAGT
Organism: Rana temporaria; assembly: GCF_905171775.1. Lineage (NCBI taxonomy): Eukaryota > Metazoa > Chordata > Amphibia > Anura > Ranidae > Rana > Rana temporaria. The sequence continues at coordinate 80,702,538 of NC_053489.1, forward strand.
CTTCCCCTGTAGCAGAGGCAAAATTACAACTGTTTGGGCCCATGGATCAATGCTATGTTTGGAGGGGGAAGAACAAGGCCTATGATGAAAAGAACACCTTGCCTACTGTGAAGCATGGTGGGGGGTCAATCATGCTTTGGGGCTATTTTGCTTCTGCAGGTACAGGGAAGCTTCAGCGTGTGCAAGGTACCATGAATTCTCTTCAGTACCAGGAGATATTGGATGACAATGTGATGCAGTCCGTCACAAACCTAAGGCTTGGGAGACGTTGGACCTTTCAACAGGACAATGATCCCAAGCATACCTCCAAGTCCACTAGAGCATGGTTGCAGATTAAAGGCTGGAACATTTTGGAGTGGCCATCGCAGTCACCAGACTTAAATCTGATTGAGAACCTCTGGTGGGACTTAAAGAAAGCAGTTGCAGTGCGCAAGCCTAAGAATGTGACTGAAGGTGGAAGCGGCGGTGGAGGAGGAGGAGGAGGTGGTAGCCAACACAGCAGGTTTTGGTTTTTAATTGATTTATTTTTTAAATTAGGGTAAACCCCAAACGAGTGAGACAGATCTAGGGTTGCTACCTCATCCCTTTAAACCTGAACACAGAGTAATTACACAGGTTCTGGGACTAATTTAATGTCGATAAGGCACCAAGTGAGTTTAATTAGCAGCACCTTAATCAGCCACAGAACCTGTGTAATTAATATGTTTTTGCTTTGAAAGGGATGAGATGGCAACCCTAGAAAAAACAATGGCTGGGTAAGGCCGGCCCGGTGTCTATTCTGCACAAGGTACGGACAACTCCTCTGGGATCCATGCCTGGTTCATTTTAATGAACGTGAGCTTGTCCACATTGGCTCTGGACAGGCGGCTGCGCTTGTCTGTGATAACGCCCCCTGCCGTGCTAAATACACGTTCAGACAATACACTGGCCGCAGGGCAGGCCAGCACCTCCAAGGAGTAAAGGGCAAGCTCAGGCCATGTGTCCAATTTGGAGACCCCCGAAGTTTAAGGGGGCATAGCCGTCATTCAGTACGTGTAGGGGTGTGCTCACATACTGCTCCACCATGTTGCTGAAATGCTGCCTCCTGCTAAAACGTTCCATATCAGCTGGTGGTGCTGTTTGTTGTGGCGTGCTGACAAAGCTTTTCCACGTTTCGCCCATGCTAACCCTGCCTTCTGAGGTGCTGGCGGTGCCCCTGCTGCATTGGCGACCTCTTCCTCCTCCTCTGCCTTCGCCTTCTGCTTCCACTGTGCCCCCGCTGCCAGGTGGGAATTGCACCAGCAGCGCGTCTACCAGCGTGCGCTTGTACTCGCGCATCTTGCGTTCACGCTCCAGTGAGGGGATTAAGCACAGTACATTGTCCTTGTAACGGGGATCCAGCAGCGTGGCCACCCAGTAATCAGCACCTGTCATAATGTGCGAAACACGCCGGTCGTTGTGGAGACACTGCAACATGTAATTGCTCATGTGTGCCAGGCTGCCCAGAGGCAACGAAAAGCTGTCCTCTAAGGGAGGTGTATCATATGTGTCCTCTGTATCCCCCCAGCCATGCACCAGTGATGGCCATGAGCTGGTCTAGATGCCATCCTGCTGTGAACATGGTTCCTCCTCCTCCTCCATGTCTTCCTCCTCCTCATCCTCCACCGCGTCATCCTCCAGAACTGTGCCCTTGCTAGACAATTGTATACCTGGCCTTTGTTGGTGCACAAACCCACCCTCGGAGCCACTTGTGAATGACTGCCCTGAAAGCCTTGCAAATGATCCCGATTCCTCCTCCTCCTGTGCCACATCCTCTTCCATCATCGCCCGTAGCGTTTTTTCAAGGAGGCATAGAAGTGGCATAGTCACGCTGAGAGCGGCATCATTGGCACTGGCCATGTTGGTGGAGTACTCAAAACAGCGCAACAAGGCACACAGGTCTCGCATTGAGGCCCAGTTATTGGTGGTAAAGTGGTTCTGTTCCGCAGAGCGACTCACGCGTGCGTGCTGCAGCTGGAACTCCACTATCGCCTGCTGCTGCTCGCACAGTCTGGCCAGCATGTGCAAGGTGGAGTTCCACCTTGTGGGCACATCACATATGAGGCGGTGAGCGGGAACGCCGAAGTTACGCTGCAGCGCTGCTAGGCGAGCAGCAGCAGGGTGAGAACGCCGAAAGTGCGCACAGACGGCCCGCACTTTCTGCAGCAACTGTGGCATATCGGGGTAAGTTCTCAGGAAACTCTGCACCACCAAATTCAGCACATGCGCCAGGCAAGGGATGTGCGTCAAACCGGCTAGGCCCAGAGCTGCTACGAGATTTTGCCCGTTATCGCACACCACCAGGCCCGGCTTGAGGCTCACTGACGCCAACCACTCATCGGTCTGTTGTTCCATGTCCCTCCACAACTCCTGCGAGGTGTGTGGTTTTTCCCCCAAACAGGAAAGTTTTAAAACTGCCTGCTGGCGTTTACCCATGGCTGTGCTGAAGTAGGTGGTGAATTTGTTACGCTGACTGGATGAGGAGGCGGTAGAGGATGAGGAAGCGGAGTAGAAGGAGTTAGGAACAGGAGGCAAACAAGCGCCCTGCAATCCTCGGTGGTGGAAGGACATGCGCCAAACTGCTTTCCGCCTCAGGCCCAGCCGCCACTGCATTTACCCAGTGCGCTTTTAGGGAGATATAACGTCCCTGACCGTGCTTACTGGTCCACGTATCCGTAGTTAGGTGGACCTTGGCACAGATGGCGTTGCGCAGTGCACACCTGATTTTGTCCTCCACTTGGTTGTGCAGGGAAGGGATGGCCCGCCTGGAAAAGTAGTGGCGGCTGGGCACGACGTACTGTGGGACAGCCAATGCCATCAGGCTTTTAAAACTCTGCGTCTCCACCAGACGGAATGACAGCATTTCAAAGGCCAGTAATTTTGAAATGCTGGCATTCAGGGCCAGGGATCACGGGTGGGTAGAGGGGTACTTCCTCTTACGCGCCAGTGTTTGGGAGATGGAGAGCTGAATGCTTCCATGGGACATTATGGAGATGTTTGGTGACCCAGGTGGTAGTGTTGCTTGCCGGTACTCTAATTGAGGGGTGGCAGGTGGCACTGTCACTACGGAGGTGGATGAAGAGGCAGAGTGGCCCGAGACTGATGCAGAAGAGGAAGCAGGAGGAGCCAGAGACCTTTCTTGGTTTTTGAGGTGTCTACTCCACTGCAGCTTGTGCTTTGCACTTAGATGCCTGGTCATGCAGGTTGTGCTCAGGTTGAGAACGTTTATGCCTCGCTTCAGGCTCTGATTGCACAACGTGCAAACCACACGTGTCTTGTCATCAGCACATTGTGTGAAGAACTGCCACGCTAGGGAACTCCTTGAACCTGGCTTTGGTGTGCTCAGTCCCTTGCTGCGTTGGGCAGTAGCAGGCGTACTGTCTAGGGGACACACGCTCTGCTTTGGCACCCTGCTCCCTCTTCTGCTGTGCTGGTGGCTCTGTGCGACCACCGCCTCTTCCTCCGAACTACATGGGTCACCTGCATGAGGTTTATTCCATGTCGGGTCGAGGACATCATCGTCCTCCACATCATCTTCCACCCAGTCTTCACCACTGCCCTCCTTGTCGGTCTGCACAATTGCAAAAGCACCAGCAGTTGGCAACTGTGTTTCATCATCATCATGCAAGACGTGCTGTGATGGTCCCCCCATGAACTCATCCTGAAATATAAGTGGTTGGGCATCTCTTCCCCTTCTGGGGCTGGGCTAGGTGGATGGCCCTGGGAACACATGCTAACAGACTCATCAAAAAGAAGAAGAGACTGCTGCATGCTTTGGGGCTCAGACTGCTTGGCTGATTTGCAAGGGGGTGAGGTGAAAGACTGATGGTGGACATCGGCTGCAGGTGCCAACTCTGAGCTTTCAGCACAAGACTGGTTGGAAAACAATGTGAAGGAACTGGAGGCACTGTCAGCAACCCAATCTACTACCGCCTGTTCTGCTCCTGGCCTCAACATTCGTAGAGCTGGATTAGGCCCGACCAAATACCGCTGCAGGCTCTGTCGGCTTCTCGCACCTGAGAAAGGTGTTTCACTTGTGCTTGTAGCTGGCACAGATCGACCACGTCCTCTCCCTGTAACAAGAGCTCCACCAGCAGCACCACGACCGCGGCCACGTCCCTTTTTTGACGTTTTCCTCATATTTCTCAAATTTAGGGTCTTGCCCTAATTTTGAGAAATTTTAAATACAAAAATAGTGTAAGCTGGTGAAATAGGCAGAGATTCACCTATATATTTCTCCACCTATAGCAAGAAGCAGGAACCCAGCCCTAAACAATGTACTGCACAGACAGTATATCACAGGGGACAGGTGCAGTGCTGTTTAAATATTCAGAGTCACCTATAGAGTGCTGACTGCCCCTATAGGAAAAATATTTCAGGAACCTGTGCCTGACTATGTACTTGACAGAAACACAGTATATCACAGGTGCACAGGTGGTGTGGCAGGTGTACTGCTGTTGAAATACTCAGTCACCTATAGATTGCAAACTGCCCCTATAGCTGAACAAAATTCCTAAACTATATGAAGCACAGCAGATGTCACAGGAATAGAGTGCTTGTTGATATTTCTGAATCAGCATACACCTAGCACTGTCCCTGTCCCAGATTCAGCAGCCTTTCCCTCACATAAGTGAAGCAGTGACAACGAGCCAGATGCCATAAGATGATGCAGATATCACAGAAATAAAGTGTGCTTCTTGATATTTCTGGAGCAGCATAGCAGCATAGACCTAACACTGTCCCTGATCAGATTCAGCAGCCTTTCCCTGACATAAGTGAAGCACAGTGAAAACGAGCCAGATACAACTAACACTTTCCCTAACCAGCAGATTCAGCAGCCTTTCCCTATCATGAGTGAAGCAGAGTGACGATCTGTGCTGTGTGCCTCTATCTAATATAGAGGCACGTCACATGATGGGTCACATGCTGCACTGGCCAATCACAGCCATGCCATAAGTAGGCATGGCTGTGATCAGCTCCCAGTCACAGTAGTAACACGAATGGCGATTGGCTGCCGTGCAGCGCGCCAAAACATACCCGAACTCCGAACCCGAACCCAGACTTTTTCCAATTATTCGGGTTCGGGTCCGGGTTCGGGAAAAACCCAAAGTCCGTACCGAACCCGAACTTTACACTTCGGGTTCGCTCAACCCTAGTCACGATCTCCGGGCTCGGAGGAGCTATAGGTCTGGATCTCCTGAGGTTGGGAGGATAAGTCCACCACAAAAGAGCGTGTTTCACTCGGCTGGGAATCCTGATGTGTTGGTGCATTGAAGCTCCGTCCCACTGTTTTAGAAAGGTATTCTGGAAGGCTCTCATGTTCCATTGGGACCACTGTATCATGGGAATAGTTGAAGACATCGAGCCCAGTATGCTGAGGCAGGTTCTGGCTGACGCGAGTTTGGAGGACAGTAGATTTCGCACCTTCCGAACTAGAGGTTCCATCTTCTCTAGGGGCAGCTGTACCCTGTTCCATTCTGTGTCCAACTCTGCCCCCAGGAATATCATCACTTGTGAAGGTTGAAGGCTGCTCTTCCGCCAATTGATCAGCCAGTCGAAACTCTGAAGGGTAGAGATCAGAATCTCCCGCTGGAGGAGCAGAGTCTCCTGGCTCGCTGCTAAAAGCAGGATATCGTCCAGATAGTGATGCACCCGAAGCCCCTTCTCCCTGAGGAGTGCTATGAGAGGTAGGAGGACCTTTGTGAATGTCCTGGGTGCCGAAGAGATGCCGAACGGTAGGCATCGGAATTGGAAGTGATGTTGGCTGATGGAAAAGCGTAGAAACTTCTGGAATGCAGGATGAATTGGTACATGAAGGTAGGCGTCGGAAAGATCCACTGACAGCATCCAATCCCCTAGATTCACTGCCAGAAGAATAGACTGGAGACTTTCCATTTTGAAAGCTTCTATCTGAATTCTCCTGTTGAGTCGCTTGAGGTCCAGAACGGGCCGAAGGTCCCCTGATTTCTTTTGGACCAAAAATAGAGGGGAATAAAATCCCCTGCCCCTTTGGTGCGAAAGAACTTCTATGACTGCTCCCTTCAGAATCAGCTCTGAAACATATTGAACGAGAAGCTTCCCTTTGTCCGGAGAAGATGGAATCTTGGTGGGTTGGAAGACGGTGTGAGGCAATGCCCCCATAAAGTTCCACTTGTGACCCTGATCGATCGTAGAAAGAGTCCATGGGTCCTTTATGTGCTCTGACCAAACTTGTGCAAAAGCCCTGAGCCTGGCGCCCACCTGAGCTGGGTGGGCATGCAAAACTTCAAAAAGACTTTGGTTGGTCCCCCGCGGTAATGGCCTTGGTCTTCTGAGCCTTTGCAAAGGGAGGGCGAGTAGTTCTCCAATCTCTCCTAAACTCCCTGCCGGGGCGATAGGTTCTGGCCTCCCTGTATCTCTCAGGCAGATTACGCCTGAAGGTAGAACCCTTCTGAGGCTTGGGCCTCCTGTCCGAGGGAATAAGCCCCGACTTTCCTCCAGTGACCTTGGAGATCGCTGAGTCCAATTTAGCACCGAACAGGTTTGTGCCATCGTACGGTATCTTGCACCAATTTGACTTCGATGCTGTGTCAGCGACCCAGGGCTTCAGCCATAAGGCTCTGCGGGCCATCACTGAGGCTAACATGGATCTAGCCGAGGAGTGAATGGCGTCTACTGAAGCCCCTGCCACAAAGTCGCCCGCCAGTCTGATTTCCTGTAAAGTGGATATCACCTCCCCCTGGTCGGTACCTTCTAGGAGGGCCTTTTCAGCATTGGCTGCCCATGCGGAAATGGCTCTGGCGACAGCCGCCGTGGTAATGGCTGGTCTGCATGCTCACCCTGCCGTAGAGTATGCCTTCTTTAGCTCCAAATCAATCTTGCGGTCGAGAACATCTCGGAATGAGACCGCGTCTTCTATAGGCAGCGTGACATGCCTGGCGAGCCGCATTAGGGATGAATCAACGATGGGAGCGTTGATGAGGGAAGAAACTTTAGACTCCTTCAGAGGGTACAACTTAGCGAGTTTATTGGACAGACCAGGCCGCTTGTCTGGTTTTTCCCACTCGTCCTTGATGAGGTTTTCCAATTCCTCAATGAAGGGGAACAGTTCGGGGTCCCTCCCTAACTCTGGAAAGTATTTCCCAACCTTTGGTGGATCCGCCACAGGTTCTTCCCAGCCTATGGCCTCCTTAACAGAGCGTGCAAAGGGTTTGACCAAGCTAAAATCAAACCCTGACATCATCTCATGTTCCTCAAGATCGGGAAAGGTTCCTGGTAGCTGGGCATACGGACCGAAGGCTGAAGAGGTGCCCGGGGTGGGGTCATCGCAGGCCAGAGGGGCCACGGTCCAGGCTGCTTCCTGCGCAGGCTCTCTTGTACGATCAGAAGCGCCTCTAGCATCCGTCTCCCTTTCCTTCGTTGCTTTATTAAAGCAGGAGTGACAGGCTAGCTTCCCTGGCATTGCAGTAGCACCGCATACCCAGCAAGCGTTTGCTGCAGGACTGGCATGGTAATGTTCACGGTGCGATGAGGGAGACTGTCTGCGGTGGGAGCGGCTGTGGCGTGATCGGCTATGCCTTGATCGGTGGTAACGGGAGGATGATCTTGACCGACTCTTGTGGGACCTCCTGCTTGATACATGCCTGGATCTCTCCCTGCGCCGTGGGCTTGCGTCTCTAGGCCTGATGGGACTGCAAAAAAAGGCAGTGTTCAGTGGCCGACTCTCTTTTGTCTCTTCAGTACTTACCCGTCAAATGATGGCCTCCATACCTCGTTTGTTGGTAGTGGTCTGCTAGGGAAGTGGGTTCCATGGAGTCAGCAGTGACGTCATCGCGCAAGCGCAGAAGCACCGCGCGCTTCCCGTCGCCATCTTGGATGAGGGCGAGGGAGACTGCCAGCGTCATCAGAACGCTGCGCGCATGCGCAGAGCGGACGGGGGGACGCGGCGAGCGGGGGGGAAGCATGGGACTACACAGACCAGCAAGCCTGCCACTGGATAAAGGTAAAAGCATAACGATAAAAAACGAATTAAAGGCATACAGGATGCAGCTAGCAAGAATACCTGATTAAGAGGGAGACCCATGCACTGCCAGTGTTCTAAGCTCATTTAGAGCTTGTAGATGCCAGGATACTGCCGGGATTTAGCCCCTGAGACCACCAGAGCGGGGATCCCCCCATAAAGCTCTATTAGAGACTGTACAGGGGGGACTTACAAACAGGAGAGGCTGAACCTGCTGGGGCGATAGCGGTAGGAGGCAAGCTGTACGTCCACGTCCTTGTCAGGTGAGGATATTCCGTGTTGTATGGAAATGAGGCTTGACCTCACGTTTTTTTGGCGTTTTTTGACACTGCGCATGCGCCGGGCGACTACATTTCCCAGTGCGCATTGCGGCTAAGTAGGCCGTACGGGCCTATTGATTTCGACGCGGACGTAAACGGCGTAACTCCCGATTTGCGGACGACTTACGCAAACGACGTAAAAAATTCGAACCTCGCGGCGGGAACAGCGTTCGTTTGGGAATCGTCGTAAAAGCTCATTTACATAATATACGCCGGCCGCAATGGAAGCGCCACCTAGCGGTCAGCCAAAACATTGCAATCTAAGATAGGACGGCGCAAGCCGTCCTATCTTAGATATGTTTAAGTGTATCTCTGTTAGAGAATACACTTAAACAAACGTCGGCGTAGATTCAGAGTTAGGTCGGCTTATCTACTGATAAGCCGGCCTAACTCTTTGTGAATCTACCTAATTGTAACTAACGCTTCCTTCTTAGATCAAAGGGATAAACTTCTGTGTGTAAAGAACAAATCCCCCAAGTTTGTAACAACATGAAACATTGTAACCAACTATCTTCTTAGATCAAACTTCTGTGTATAAATGCAGGAAATGTAACCACTTAAAGTCCAACACTTGTTTCTTAAGTTAAAAAGCAATATTTTATGCTAGAAAATTACTTGGAACCGCCAAACATTATATATATTTTAGCAGAGACTCTAGGGAATAAAATGGCTATTGCTGCAATATTTTATGTCACACTGCATTTCAATGAAAAATAAAAATCATAAAAACAAAACAGTAAAGTTAGCCCATTATTTTTTTGTTTTAATGTGAAAGATGATGTTACGCCGCAAGAATCGCGAGAGAATCGTGATCTATCTTCTAAGCAAAAAAATTGCAATTCTCATTTTAGCCAGAATCGTGCAGCTCTACACCGTGCAACATAAAAAGTTGCAAAGACCACCATAGAGTAATGTTCTAGCAAAAAAACAAATGAGGATTTTTACATGTAGTAGAGAAGTGTCAGAATTGGCCTGGGTGGCAAGGGGTTTATTACCATGAGTAATATACAAATAATTATTATAAGCACTGTGATCCTATCAGTCTGCTGCAGTGTGTCAGCTTGTATTTATATTGGCCGCTCTGAATGTAGCTTCTGATAGGCTGTGCAAGCAGGCCCGTATCTCCGGAACCACAAATGATAGCCATCCCATATTTTGACCAGTTGTGGGGTAGGTCTTCATCTGCCTACCCCCCAAATGTGGTTTTTCTGTGACCTCTGGTCGTCGAGCTACAACTCCCAAAGTCGATCACCCTTTTTTTTTTTTTCTGATTTTTTTTTTTTTTATTGGGGCAAATGGGCCTATCTTGAGAAAGGGGCCTGGAGCTGCAGCTCCATCAGCCCCTATGTTAATCCGGCCCTGTCAATAAGTTTGCAACCCATGGCACTGTAGCTAAGGAAGACAAATGGATGGAAGAGAAGAGAAAAATGGATGGAAGAGAAAAATTGATGAAAGGTTGCAACGCAGGATAGTCCGGATGGGGGATAAGTGTAGTGAAGTAATATAGTGTAGTCCGGTTAGATAATTGATATTTAGGTATTAGTATGACGACTATAAGTTATGTTCCACAGCAACACCCAAGTTCTCCAGAGAGTGCAATTTATTTGACTTCCAACACAGAACAAAGTCCACAGATGATACAAATCCAACAGAGTACATATAATTCAAAGTCCCATTTGACTAGATCAATTCTAGACCTGTGCCTTCATATTCATAGTGAATATTCTGAGAATGACTAGACTGACCTCCAGAATTATATTGCCTATCCACTGAACGGCTGAGCAATTTGATTGGCCAGCTTTGATCTACATTGTATCTCTTAGAGTGACAGATAACGACCCCTAATCCGGAGACGGCTGTAGTCATTACATGCCCTAATTTGCATTCTTGCATAATAACATTAACAAGCACATCAGAGTCATTATCTGTCCCCCTTTGATATGTGTAGTAAATCTTGTTTGGCCACTAACCCCTTTGGTCCACAAACACCCTTTGATGTGTAATCTTGAATGCCTGTATGTAACACATATATATTGTGGCATATATATAACACAATATATAAAATACCTACACACATATATTAATATTACAACATATACCCCCACCTGGGTCGGTTCTAACTACTAGAACTGACCCATAAATCAAGCAACAAATATATAATTATGATTTGAGGTACTGGATGCTTTACATTGGCTCATATGAAATATGAAGTTGAGACAGGTTACATCTCTCTTCACCAACCTCTAAAATATCCCCATGAAACAGTTATGTAATATAACTTTAGACCATGACTGGGAAAGGATTCAGTAAACATCTGTGGCCTGTATAGCTGTTAGGCCTCATTTCAAAGCGTGCTCTTTCTTGAGTAAATCACATCAAGATATTGTGCAAAAAAAACTAGCTGATGTCACAGTCCATTCTGACTTCATCACATCACTCACCATCTCACTGAAAGTAAAGCTTGGTATGTTTTGGGAGCTCCAATCCACATGTCCAGGATTCTCTCATATCCAGGTTCAAAGTTTTCAATTTTAAAGATGCTTTTACACAACCACCAGCAAATCCTGAAATACCAGCAGTCACTTTCAAGGTCAAAAGGTTTGGATACGGCAGTAAAAACTCTGTGCTGCAAACTATTTCCTTGCACTTGACATTCATGAGGTACACCTTCAATCATTAATCCACCAATCAGGACCCTCAGTTCTTTTAACATCAAACCCTCAATATTTTCTGACAATAAAGCTGTAGTCCATCTGCTTCTTTCCATTTCCTATTTGAGCAATGATGACTTGTTGTGTACCTGTCAAGTACCTGAATTTGTTGATTGCCAGCAACAATTTGCTTACGTAATTTGCTGTAGGTCGACCCCTCATTGCCTTTAATAGAGCCGTTACTTGTGTCATTCAGTCCATAATTCCACCAGAATGGTATTTCAACATATATATACCCCCACGCGATGGTTCAGATAGAATCAGCTTGACATCAGCGCCTATCGGATCTTCTGTCCAGACAAGGCGGCAGTGGAAATTCTTGCCAATATTTTTTATGAAAGGTAGAAAGGTCTTTTTTCATTCATATATGTGATAGCCTTCAGCATATTATAAACAACGGATTCAACAATGTTTCAAATCATGACTGGAGTGATGAATTTCACTCACCACTCTTATAAATTTAGGAAAACCACCCAACCTACTATAATTTGTTATGCCAAGCCATTGTGCAGCATCACCTCAGATGTCAAATATATTGATATCAATATGCATTATGTCATATGTACAGATGTTATAAAAAATTATTTTAGGTTTAAATGCGTTGCTCTGGTTTTGAGATGAAGTTCAAGAAATAAAACATAATAAAAAAAATTAAAAAATTAAAAATATATCAGGGAAAGGGAGACAATGAAAAAATAGGGCGTTGGGGAAGTCCAAGTCAAAAAAAAAAAGTCCATTGCTTGATGAATATTGAGAGAGTGTCCATGAATTCTTAATAATTTCTTGTATAGTGATATATTGTTCATTCAGCCCCAAACAAGTTCCAAAGAAATTCAAGCTGTCCTGCAGGCTCATGGAGAATCAGTGTCAGTGCGAACTATCCGTCCACATTTAAATGAAATGAAACGCTATGGCAGGAGACCCAGGAGAACCCCACTGCTGACACAGAGACATAAAAAAGCATGACTATAGTTTGCCAAAATGTACTTAAAGCGGGGGTTCCACGGGAAAAAGTTTTTTTTTTTTTTTAGGTGCATCTACCGCTCTTCATATAAATCAGATTGTACTCACATGTCTTCTTTTTGTAGCCTTCCGCATCGACATTCGGCCTCATATAATGATTTATAAAAAATTGTGCTGTGGGGATCCATCTTGCTTGTGGGCACTGTGAAGCCCACAAGCAAATACTTTCTGGATACAGTGTTTTGCCAGCAATTAAAATCAAGGATTAGGATCCGCCTTCGTCACGTGACCAGCTGCATGAGTCACGCGACAAGTAAAATCACAATATGCAGTCTGAATCGTCTCCTGGGAAGCATGACGCTGAGCTCCCAGGAGACATTGCTATATCAAGCGATACGCCCCCTCCCGCGGGAGCAGAACCAGGAAGTGACTGCTAAACAATGCCGATCTAAGGTATGGGATTAATATGGCAAAGAATGGATAGCGATTTGTTTAAAAACACATAAAGAACGTCCGATTTAGCAATACAGAAGATTTAGGGTGAACCTCCACTTTAATTAAGCCAAAATCCTTCTGGGAAAACGTCTTGTGGACAGATGAGACCAAGATAGAGCTTTTTGGTAAAGCACATCATTCTTCCGAAAACGGAATGAAGCCTACAAAGAATGGTTCAATGATGTTTTGGGGTTGTTTTGCTGCCTCTGGCACTGGGTGGCTTGAATGTGTGCAAGGCATCATGAAATCTGAGGGTTACCAAAGGATTTTGGGTAGCACTGTTGAGCCCAGTGTCAGAAAGCTGGGTTTGCGTCCGAGATCTTGGGTCTTCCAGCAGGACAATGACCCCAAACATACGGCAAAAAGCACCCAGAAATGGATTGGCAACAAAGCGCTGGAGAATTCTAAAGTGGCCAGCAATGAGTCCAGATCTAAATCCCATTGAACACCTGTGGAGAGGTCTTAAAATTGCTGTTGGGAAAAGGTGCCCTTCCAATAAGAGAGACCTGTAGCAGTTTGCAAAGGAGGAGTGGTCCAAAATTACTGGTGAGAGGTGTAAGAAGCTTATTGATGTTATAGGAAGCGACTGATTTCAGTTATTTTTTCCAAAGGGTGTGCAACCAAATATTAAGTTAAGGGTGCCAAGAATTTTGACCGCCCATTTTTGGAGTTTTGTGTGACATTATGTCCAATTTGCTTTTTTTCCTCCCTTTTTTTGTTTTGTTCCAATACACAGAAAGGGAATAAACATGTGTATAGCAAAACACGTGTTACTGCAATACTTTTCTGTGAGAAATACTTGATTTCCTGGAAAAATTTCTGGGGTGCCAACAATTTCAGCCATGAATGTATACCACACTTGCCTTTTTCTCATGGTTTGAATTTTTTTTTTCTAACTTTCGGTGTGTGGGCATAATGCTGGGGGCCGACCGGATTTTAACCGAGGACCTCTCGATCTGCAGTTGAATGATCTGCCACTGAGCTATATCCCTCTAGCCTTTTTCTCATGGTTTGAATTTTTTTTCTATACTGGCTTGACAGCATTGGTAAAGACAATTGTCGGCTCTCCCATTTGGCGTGACTTGGGGCACCTGGATTTGAATCAAGGACCTCGCGTTCTACAGCCAAATGCTCTGCCACTGAGCTATACCCCTCTTGCCAATCCCTTATGGTTTAAAAAAAAAATTCTAAACCGGCTCAACAGCAGCGGTAAAGAGATTCACTGGCTCTCCCTTTCGGAGTGTGGGCTAAATGCTGAGGGGGCACCTCGATTTAAACCAAGGACCTCTTGATCTGCAGTCGAACGCTCTGCCACTGAGCTATACCCCCTTGCTTTTTTCTCATGGTTTGAATTTTTTTTTCTAAGGCGGCTCAACGGCATCGGTAAGGACACTCGCCGGCTCTCCCATTTGACTTGACAGTGGGTAAAACACTGAGTGGGATTCCAGATTTAAACCGAGGACCTCTCAATCTGCAGTCGAATGCTCTGCCACTGAGCTATCCCCCCTGGCTTCCTTTATATGGTTTGAATTTTTTTTTTTCTTTTCTAAATTGCCTCGACGACATGGGTAAAGACACGCGCAGGCTCTCTTATTTGGCACGACAGTGGGCAAAATGCTGAGAGGGCATGTGGATTTGAACCAATGAACTCTCGAACTGGAGTCAAATGCTCTGCCACTGAGCTATACCCCCTTACCTTTATCCCATTGTTTGAATTTTTTTTATAATTTCTTAATTCTTTACCTTTTTTTTTCTCTTTTATACAAGGGCAGGAAAAGGATAATTTAAATAAACCATCTTTACACAATTTAACATTTCATTTGTTTAATTCCCCCTAGTCCTAACTTCTCCCCCTAGTCCTAACTGCTGGTATGACGACATGGGTAAAGACACTCGCCGGCTCTCCATTTCGGTGCGACTGCAGGCAAAACACCGAATGGGCACCCGGATTTGAACCAGGGATCTCTCGATCTGCAGTCAAATGCTCTGCCACTGAGCTATACCCCCCTTGCCTTTTTCTCATGGTTTGAATTTTTTTTTCTAAACCGGCTCAACCGCATCCTTAAAGAGACTCACTGGCTCTCACTTTTGGCGTGCAGGCAAAATGCTGAGGGGGCACCCAGATCTGAACCAATGATTTCTCGATCTGCAGTTAAATGCTCTGCCACTGAGCTATACCCCCTTGCCATTTTCTTATGGATTGTTTTTTTTCCTTTTATACAAGGGCAGGAAAAGGAAAATTAAAATAAACCATCTTTACACAATTTAATATTTCATTCTTGGACATGTACAACAAAAGGTAAATCGATACGTTCAATTCACCCTTGTCCTAACTGAAGCCCTCTTTCAGGATAGTATCCACTGGGGGTAGAGAGAACAAAGTGAGGCAATTAGTCAAAACCATAACAAAATGGTTTGAATTTTTTTTTCTAAACCGGCTTGACGGCATCTGTAAAGACACTCGCCGGCTCTCCCATTTGGCGTGACTGCGGGCAAAATGCTGAGAGGGCATGTGGATTTGAACCAATGATCTCTCAATATGCAGTCAAATGCTCTGCCACTGAGCTATACCCCGCTTGCCTTTTTCTCATGGTTTAATTTTTTTTTATAATTTCTGTATTTTTCACCTTTTTTTTCTTTCTTTTATACAAGGGCAGGAATAGGATAATTTAAATAAACCATCTTTACACAATTTAACATTTCATTCGTTCAATTCCCCCTCTCGATCTGCAGTCGAATGCTCTGCCACTGACATATACCCCCCTTGCCTCTTCCTCATGGTTTGAATTATAATTTTTTTAAACCGGCTCGACGGCATCGTTAAAGACACTCGCTAGCTCTCCCTTTCAGTGCTACTGCGGGCAAAAATCTGAGGGGGCAACTGGATTCGAACCAAGGACCTCTTTGATCTGCAGTTGAATGCTCTGCCATTGAGCTATACCCCACATGCCTTTGTTTCAGGGTTTGAATTATTTTAGTTTTTTTCTAAATTGGTTTGATGACCTGTGTAAAGACACTCACCGGCTCTCCCTTTCGGCACGACTGCTTGCAAAATGCTGAATGGGCACCCGGATTTGAACCAATGATCTCTCAATATGCAGTCAAATGCTCTGCCACTGAGCTATACCCCGCTTGCCTTTTTCTCATGGTTTAATTTTTTTTTATAATTTCTGTATTTTTCATCTTTTTTTTCTTTCTTTTATACAAGGGCAGGAAAAGGATCATTTAAATAAACCATCTTTACACAATTTAACATTTCATTCGTTCAATTCCCCCTTGTCCTAACTGCTCCCCCTAGTCCTAACTGCTGGTTTGACGACATGGGTAAAGACACTTGCCGGCTCTCCCTTTCGGCGCGACTGCATGCAAAATGCTGAATGGGCACCTGGATTTGAACCAATGATCTCTCGATCTGCAATCAAATGCTCCTCCACTGAGCTATACCCCACTTGCCCTTTTCTCATGGTTTGAATTTTTTTTTCTAAACTGGCTCGATGACTTTGGTAAACAAACTCGCTGGCTCTCCCTTTCGGCGTGCGGGCAAAATGCTTGAGGACCTCTCTATCTGCAGCCAAAATGCTCTGCCACTGAGCTATACCACCCTTGCCCTTTCTTTCTGGTTTGAATTTTTTTCTAAACCGGCTCAACCACATCCGTAAAGAGACTCACCGCCTCTCACTTTCCGTGTGCGGGGGGCACCCGGATTTGAACCATGGACCTCTCGATCTGCAGTCGAATGCTCCGCCACTGATCTATACACCCTTGCCTTTTTCTCATGGTTTTATTTTTTTTTCTTTTATACAAGGGCAGGAAAATTTAAATAAACCATCTTTACACAATATAACATTTCATTCCTGGACATGTACAACAAAAGGTAAATCGATACGTTCAATTCCCCCTAGTCCTAACTGCTGCCCTCTTTCAGGATAGTATCCACTGGGGGTAGAGAGAACAAAGTGAGGCAATTAGTCTAAACCATAACAAAATGGTTTGAATTTTTTTTCTAAACCGGCTCGACGGCATCTTTAAAGACACTCGCCGCCTCTCCCATTCCGTGCGACTGCGGACAAAATGCTGAGGAGGCACGTGGATTTGAACCAAGGACCTCTCGATCTGCAGTCAAATGCTCTGGCACTGAGCTATACCCCACTTGCCTTTTTCGCACGGTTTGAATTTTTTTTCTAAACCGGCTCGATGGCTTTGGTAAACAAACTCGCTAGCTCTCCCTTTCGGCATGCGGGCAAAATGCTGAAGGTGCACTTGGATTTGAACCAAGGACCTCTTTGATCTGTAGTCAATTGCTCTGCCACTGAGCTTTACCCCCTTGCCTTTATTTCTCATCAGTAAAGACACTTGCCGGCTATCCCTTTAAGCACAATGGAGAGGGGGGCACCCG
The DNA here is from genome assembly GCF_905171775.1 of Rana temporaria. Classification (NCBI taxonomy): domain Eukaryota; kingdom Metazoa; phylum Chordata; class Amphibia; order Anura; family Ranidae; genus Rana; species Rana temporaria. The sequence continues at coordinate 80,719,440 of NC_053489.1, forward strand.
GATTTGAACTAAAGACCTCATGATTTAGGGGGCGTGGCCTGGTGAGCGATGGAGTAGGAAGTGCGGTGTAGGAGCTCCTCTTGCTGGAATATCCTTCTTTACCAGCCTGACCCACAAACAGACCCTGAACTTACCCAGAAACCTGCTGAACACCTCCGGGACCGGAGCGACAGATGTCCCCGCCGAAGAAAGCATCTGCCGCGGCGGACAAGCTGGCTAAGTTCCGTCATGATGGAGCGGAGGAGCAGGCCAAAGATGGCGCGGACAAGGCCCAAGGGGAGGATCGCCATGCGGCAGACACTGCAAAGGTACTGGAGGCTATAGCCGCTCTTCAGGGCACCCTCACCTCTAAAATTGACGAGGTGAAAATAGACATATCCCTCCTGAGACAGGATCTGTCCTCAGTCCGGGGGAGAGTCTCAGAAGCGGAGGCCCGCATAAGCGCCGCTGAGGACATACTGAACCCCATGCAGCATGAGGTGGAAGACATGCAGAGGCAAATCCACCAGCTACACTCACACCAAGACGAAATGGAGAATAGACTCCGCCGCTGTAACTTGCGCTTCATAGGCTTGCCGGAGCGGGTGGAGGGCAGAGAGCCGGCTGAATACTTGGAGAACCTCCTAATTAAAGTGCACAGAAGAGAGGCTTTCTCGCCGATGTTTGTTTGCAGTGGAAAGAGCGCAAAGAAAACCAGCAAAGCCCCCGCCTGAAGGGGCACCCCCCATACCTTTATTGCCAAATTCCTAAATTTTAGGGATAGGGATAAAATTATGCGCTTATCCAGGAAAAAGGGGAACATGCGGGTGGAAAATGGTCAAGTGGCAGTGTTCCCGGACTTCTCCAATGAGGTGCAGAGGAAGAGATCACAGTACCAAGATGTGAAGCGCCATCTGCGTGTTCTGAACCTCAAGTATGCCATGCTGTTCCCAGCCAGGCTGCGAGTGGAAGAGGATGGCCGGGGAGCAGTTTTTTGATACACCTGCGTCAGCAGCAGCCTGGTTGGATCGGAAGGGGAGGCAAGCGTAGAGGCGATTTTGGGTGCAAGTGAGTACTGTTTCCAATAACCCTTTTTTTTTAAACGGCAGCCGCTTATACAGATGTAAGAGACAATACATGGAGGCCCAGGGCCCGACGAGTACTGTTGCATTTTTTTATGTTTTTTTTTCTTATTTTTTATCTGGGCAAGGTTTTGGCCTAACCGCATGGAAGGGTTGTGTCATGATTCTCCAATATCATATGAGCAAACTTATGGAATGGGGGAGGCCCCCTCTGCGATCGGAGGGGGATCTAGGCCCCCTGTTGGACTGTGGATGCACACAGCGGCGGATGTGATGGAGATCCGTGAAAGATATTGGAGCAGAACTGGGGAACAACATGGTGGGCTATGGGTTGGACAGCAGGAGGAGTGAGTCCCTAACAATCTCATGGGAATGATACCTGGTTCCCACTTCAGTTCCACGCGCAGCTCAGTGAATAACCGCCCCCACGGGATTGACTGTGCTTGTCATGTTTTGAGACACACAGAACAGAAGTTATGTGCCTCCAGTCAGGTTTTTGCACCACTGGACGTTTTTTTTTTCTAAATCTGGTTGTACTTTTTGTGGAGGTAATGCTCACACCAGGTTGGAGAGGTGATGGACTGGGAGGGGGAGGGAAAGTTGCAGGGCCACCGTTGTGACCCTTTATGGTTGATGCTATACTGTTTGTGCTGTAGAGATGTAGTAGAAATGACTGGGTATGAAGATGCATATATTTGTGCTGCTTTACGGGGAAGAATGTTTATAATGTTATACCGGTCTACCACCCGGATTGCATGGCCGAGTAGATTTCAACAGGTGACCTCATGTCCTCGGTTAAGGTATTGACATGGAATGTGCGGCGTGTGAGGGATAAAATTAAGCGCACGGCCGCCCTGGCCTATCTTAAGTCTCAGAGGGCCAATATAATGGCCCTAACGGAGACACATGTCACGGGCCACTTGCAATCTGCTCTGAAGCGCCACTGGATAGGGTGGGCGTACCACAGCATGCATACTAGCTTTTCAAGGGGTGTCTCGCTATTGATGTCCAAGGCCACTCCATTTGAAATGGTGTCTTTGGAGTCTGACCAGCAGGGGAGGTATTTGTTCTTATGTGCTCGCATTGAAGGACTGCCGGTGCTGCTGATTGCTTGCTATGTCCCCGCTCCATACTGCTCGGAGGTCGTCACTATGGGCCTGGCATTTATGGCCAGACACCCGACGGTTCCGGCAGTGTGGATGGGAGATTTTAATATGATTTTGGATCCCTATATGGATCGACCAGAACGTCCCGGGGCAACAACAGGGGGATCCAGACTGACTAGACTGGGCCACCTGATGAGGGAATTTGCCCTGGTGGATGTGTGGAGGCAGCAAAACCCGATGACCCGGGCATATACTTGCCACTCCACTAGCCATGCAACTATGTCGCGCATTGATTATGTTATGGTATCTGCTTCGCTCGTGCCAAGGGTGAGTGGGGCGGGATTTGCACCTAGGGCCCTATCGGATCACTCACCATGTTGGGTGCAGCTGTCCTTACTGGGGGAGGCTCCGAGGAGGGTGTGGAGACTAAACCCGTTCTGGTTGACGGCCCTGACGAACCATGACAGTATAGAACGAGAACTGCAGTTTTTCCTTTCTGACGCACAGGGGTCTACAGACATTAACGCCAGGTGGGATGCATTTAAAACACATGCGGGCAGACTGCTGGACATTAGGATAAACAGACTTAAAATGTCTTCAAAGGTAGTGGTGAGTAAGGCGGAGGAAGCGTTACAGAACTTAGAAGTCATGTATACAGTACAGCCCACACCCGAGAACTTAACGAAGGTACAGTTACAGTCTAGACTGGTATCACAACTGCATATGGAAAAGGCCAAACCGTGCGTATTTTTCTGTAAGACACGGGTGTATGAACATGGGGAGAAAGCCGGGAAAATGTTGGCATACTTGGCACACATGGAAGATAGGCCACCGGTGGTGGTATCTCTGGCGGAGCCGGACGGCTCAGTGGTCACAGATCCTCCGATAGTGGCAGATAGATTTATGAAGTTCTACAAGGACTTATACAGTTCGCAGAGTAGGCACACTTCACGGGATATACGGGCGTATCTGCATACACTTCAGTTCCCGAGGTTGAGTGTGGGCCAGGTCCAGATGCTTGACGCTCCCATTACCACACAGGAAGTTGCCACAGCCATATCACAATTGGCCAAGTCCAAAGCTCCGGGTCTGGATGGCCTGCCCCTTGAGTTTTATGCCACATACTCGGAAACGCTTGTTCCTAAGCTGAGGGAACTGTTCCAGGCCATATTTGACTCGGGCACACTTCCCACCTCCATGCAGGAGGCACAAATTATAGTTCTCCCTAAGCCGGGCAAAGACCCCAAATATCCGGAATCCTATAGACCTATCTCCCTCTTGACAGTAGACATTAAAATAGTAGCTAAGATACTAGCATCCAGACTAAACACAGTCATTCTCTCTCTGATTCACGCAGACCAAACTGGGTTTATGCCGGGAAAGAACACAGCCATGAATATTAGGAGGTTGTTCATGAACATCCAAGCCCAACATGACAACGGTGGGACCAGAGTGGTAGTTGCATTGGACACGGCCAAGGCTTTCAACTTGGTCGAATGGGTGTACCTATGGGAATGTTTGGGATGTTACGGGTTTGGCCCGAAGTTTATCAGGTGGGTGCAGCTCCTGTACCAGACCCCAAAGGCCAGAATATTTGTGAATGGGTGGCTGTCAGAACAGATTTCCCTGGAGAGGGGCACAAGGCAGGGTTGTCCCCTGTCACCGCTGTTATATGCGTTGGCAGCCGAACCGCTGGCTATTGCAATCCGGACGAGTCCGGAGGTGGTAGGCCATAAAAAGGTAAATGAGTGGGAAAAAATAGGTCTATATGCAGATGACACGATCTTATATCTAGAGAACCAGGGTCCATCGCTACAGGCCGCTTTGAACATTATTGAAGAGGTGGGCAGATACTCAGGCCTAAGGATTAATTGGGACAAGTCCCGAATCCTCCCGCTAGACCAGTTCCCCCCATCGGAAATGTCACAGGAGTTGCCTCTGCTAAGAGTGGCGGAGGTTAAATACCTAGGGGTGCGAGTAACCAGGAACTTGAGAGATTACGTCCCCCTGAATGTAGAACCTCTGTTTACTATTATTAAAGATAGAACCCAGGCATGGGCACGACTGCCTCTGGGGGTTATGGGGAGAATCAACTTAGTGAAAATGATTTTACTGCCTAAAATTCTATATATGGTATGGCACGCTCCCTTATACATACCTCTTAAAATATTCAAACAGATAGAGGCGATTTTGAATTCTTTTGTGTGGGGTACGGCTCGTCATAAACTAGCGTGGCATACACTTAAGAATCCTACTACTGAGGGTGGATGTTCTCTTCCTGATGTCCAAGATTATTATATAGCGTCACAATTGTCGCATGTGTACTATTTTAACATGACTGAATCCCAGGTGTACAGGGCGTTGGTGTGTAATAGGCCGAACAGCCCTTTTCATACCCCCACACAGGCAATATTTCGGAGGGGTCATGGGGGGGAGTAGGTCATCCTGATTTGGTGCTGATATCCTTATTCATCACTAAAAAATATGGGATATAGCTCTTAAGAAACAGGGGCGAACACACATGCACTCGCACACCCCGTTATGGAATAATGTTTTTTTGCCCGAGTTACTTAAAGTGCCAGATCAGGGGTTATGGGCGGCGTATGGGGTGCTATATATATCACAGGTTCTGACGAGCTCTGGTCCCAAGCCGTTTGCGAATCTCAGAGAGGAATTTTCCCTACCACCACAGTTCTTCTTTAGGTATCTACAGCTTAGGCATGCGCTTAGAGCGCAGATGGAGAATGTTGAGGTTGACCTGAGGACCCCACCAGTGCTGGATGTGGTCTTTGGAGCGGAACCCAGCAAAACTCACATGTAACCTGTACTGCATTGTTCGACAGCGTGGGATTGACAAGGTATCACAGTCAGCAAAGACGAAGTGGGAACAGGATGTGGGCCCTATAGATGACGCTGACTGGGGGGAGATTCTGGAGGGGGTTAAGACTAGACATGTGCACAGAAAAAAAAATCGTTTTTTTGTTGTTCTGTTTCGTATCGTTCCGTAGGTTCGTTTCCGTTCGTTTTTCGTAAGACGCCCGTTTTTCTGTTCGTTCCCGTTCGTTTTTCGTACGACGAGATTTTTTAGTATTCCGATCGTTTCGTATTTTCGTTACCGTTTTATTTTCGTACATGCGGGATGGTTCGTTATTCTGTTTAATTCATGTTCGTTACTTGTTAGACAATAATTTTCGTGAATTTTCGTCAATGATTTGCATTCTGTGTTTTGGATTCCTTTTTCTGTTCGTGTTTTCGGTCGTGTGTTCGTGTGACATCTATGACAATTTGTTATAGATGTCATGTGGGCATGCGACTGAAGATACGAACAGAAAAAGGATTTTCGTCATTTTGTACTTTCGTAAATATATTGTGGGATTCGCGGCACTTTCAACACGCGGCTCATCCATATTAACGATTGTTAAGCCCCATACACTTGGTCAGACTTTTTTAACAACAAACATAAAAACGATCGTTTTCCGTTCGTTCTCAGAAAATTTGTTCGTTTTTAAACTCCATCAGAAAACCATTTTTGGGCTCAAAAGTCTTGCCAACTGATCTCAGGGGAGGGCTGGCAGGGGGGGCAGGGTGTAAATCTCCCCCCAGGCTGGTGACACTATGCACAGCCACCGGCCGCCACTACCAAATGCTGTTTATGCAGAGCAGATATATGCCGCTGTTCACCTCCGACAGTGCAGGACTGTGATGTAAGGGGAGGCTCCGTGCGGACTCTGATGTAAGGGGAGGCTCTGTGCGGACTCTGATGTAAGGGGAGGCTCTGTGCGGACTCTGATGTAAGGGGAGGCTCTGTGCTGACTCTGATGTAAGGGGGGCCTCTGTGCGGACTCTGATGTAAGGGGAGCCTCTGTGCGGACTCTGATGTAATGGGAGCCTCTGTGCGGACTCTGATGTAAGGGGGGTCTCTGTGCGGACTCTGATGTAAGGGGGGCCTCTGTGCGGACTCTGATGTAATGGGAGCATCTGTGCGGACTCTGATGTAAGGGGGGCCTCTGTGCGGACTCTTGTGATCATGAAAAATTTTAGACTGTTTTCCTCGATCCATCACTTTTCCACACTCTATGGGCCACTTGACTGAACTTGCCCCCCAGGCCTAAGGCTGCCAGCCCTCCCCTGACTGATCTCCCTTCAGATGAAAATCCACAGAAAAGTTTATTTGGCTTTACTGTACTACTCAGCACAAAAGAGAAGCTGTTTTACTAACTACACTCACTGCCCATTCAAAAAAACAAAAATTGCATCTGTGGCAAGGGATTTGCATTCTGTGTTTTGGGTCCTTTTTCTTTTGGTGTTTTCGGTCGTGTGTTCGTGTGACATCTGTGGCAAAAGATTTGCATTCTGTTGAATCCAAAATGCGAACAGAAAAAAGGAATTCAAAATACAGGGTGCGGGTCTTTTGTTGTGGATGTCATATGAGCATACGACTGAGGGTGCGAACAGAGAAGGGATTCAAACAAGATACAGAGTGCAAATCTTTTGTTGTGGATGTCGTGTGAACATACGGCTGAGGATACGAGCAGAGAGGGGATTCAAACAGGATACAGAATGCAAATCTTTTGTTGTGGATGTCGTGTGAACATACGGCTGAGGATACGAACGGAGAGGGGATTCATACAAAATACAGAATGCAAATCTTTTGTTGTAGGTGTCATGTGGACATGCGGCTGAGGATACGAGCAGAGAGGGGATTCAAACAGGATACAGAATGCAAATCTTTTGTTATAGATGTAATTTTCGTTCTCTTGCCGTTTTCGTTTTGTTGTATTTTCGTCAGATCGTTCGTTCGTATTTGCGGTTGTTCGTTATGCGACTCATTCGTAATCCTGTCGTTTTTGTATTTTGGTGCTTGAATAATGTACACATTATTCTGCGGGTACGAAAATGAAAATTTCCGTACGAAAATAACATTCGTACGAACAGGAATGCACATATCTAGTTAAGACTGCTTCCCCTAAACTGTCGGACATGCTGACCCAGCTGTACATAATTCACCAGGCATACATCACACCCATGAGACTGGCGAAGTTCCAAGCCACAAGAGGCCCCATGTGTCCTATGTGCGATTCTGCTATGGGATCGTTCTATCATTTGATCTGGCACTGCCCAGATATGCAGGCTTTCTGGCTGCAGGTAACGCAATTCCTCCATGACAATATGGGCTCCCCGGTGGGCATGGACCCTAGACTGTGCCTGTTGGGACTGCTACCGGACTTGGATACAGACAAATACCAAGCCATTTTTATCTGTGAATCGCTATTTATGGCTAGGAAAGTGGTGGCTAAGGCTTGGATGCAGACGAGGGCTCCGACTTTGAGGGACTGGAAAAGGGAGGTGAATGCTACTCTCCCATACAGAAAGATGATATATGTGCACAGGGGACGACCACAAAAGTTTTCCAGTGTGTGGGACAGATGGCTGGAGGACGGCGAGACATGCACGGTCTAGGTTGACATTTAAACATGTTTTTTGATATAGGGGAGAGGGGGGGAGGGGGTCAGAACGCCTAAATTCAACAGATTGCTGGTATCTATTATGTTCAGCTCAAATGTGTACTGTTGACTGTATGGGCGATGTTGGTCCACAAATGGTTTTATGTATTCTTTTACTTTTGAAATGTATGCATGTATACTGTTCTCTTTTGCATCACAATAAACTTGGTTTTTCTGGTTAAAAAAAAAAAGACCTCATGATTTGCAGGTGACTGCTCTGCCATGGTTTGAATTTTTTATTTCTAAATTGCCTCAACGGCATTGGTAAAGACTAGGTTTGTACTGATACTAGCATCGGTAACGGTGGCGATACCGAGTATTTGCACAAGTATCAGTTTTTAGTATTAGCTGACTACCAAATCAAAGGTATCAGTCCTTGTGACTCTTTGAGTGTCTGCAGTGATTTCCATTCTACCAAGTTTTCCAGTGGGTCTGAGGGTGTTGTTGGAGTCGAGGCGCAGAACAGTCAATCCAGGTTACCAAGCGGCTCCTTCGGGGAGGGCGCTACATGTGGGGGCTCATCCGGGAAATCTCTTTTCTGAGTGAAAGTAACAAGACAAAAAGCCAGAGACTGAGAACATGGACTTTTACATGGATGGATCCAGATTTTTGGACATTAACAGAGTGGGATATCCAAGAGACCATAAAGAAACAAAGAATAAGTGAGAGCCTAAAGGGGGCCTGCCGCTGAAGTGATTCATAATTTAAAGCTGGGAAAACAAGACTATGTAGCCTCAGACTATATCAAAGCCTTGTATGCCAGAGGGGAATATACTTTTCAATACCATCAGGCAGCTGTTCTGACAATGGGACTGCCTAGAGCTACGGGATAGAGTTTTTTTTTTACTGTTAAGCCCTTATCATCACAGAGCAGAGTGACATCTATGAACAAGTGATACCACAGTCCACCACCTTAGGGGTCTATCAAACTCTACACAACACAAATTGACATTTAGGTGCAGATCATGTAGAGGCCTATGCTGGGCATGTCATTTACCAGCCCCTTCCTTTTCTGAATTGGACACAGTGAGCGATTGCTCCTGTGTCCAGTAATCACTGAACAGAATAACCTATGATAGGGGCGTGGCTTGCATGCATCGTGATGGATGCCTGAGCTAACAGCTCTGACTGGCATCTGGGGATTTCAGATGCTACTAGGAGAATGGTGAATGTGATTCACAATGTGGGACTGATGGGAACGCCTTCTCTGCTTCTTTCTCTGGATGCAGAGAAGGCGTTCGACTACTTGAACTTGACTCTTCGGAAATTTGGATTTGCTGGGCCTATCCTTGAAGCAATACTGGCTCTGTATACTACTCCTACAGCCAGAGTCTTTACCTCAGGTCTTTTATCTAAACCTTTTGATATTTCCAACGGAACTCGACAGGGGTGTCCACTTTCTCCCCTGATTTTCAACATGTTGATTGAACCCCTGGCAGAACATGTTAGAACTAATTCTAAAATGTCAGGAATTAATATTGGCAATCAAGTGCATAAAATAAGCTTGTTTGCGGATGATGTCATCTTAATGATAACTAATCCATTCTCCTCCTTACCCGAAATCCAAAAACTTCTATCCTGGTTTGGCGAGGTTTCATTTTACAAGGCTAATGCCTTGAAGTCACTCATCTTAGACATTGGAGTTGCTGCTGTTAATACAAATTTGTTGCAACATCAATTCCCCTATGTTTGGGCGGATTCCACCATCCCATATTTGGGTGTTCATCTCACAAGGACCACCGAAAAATTATATGAACACAACTACCTTGCCCTTAGAAGTAAACTACAAACTGACCTTCAGATTTTGAGCAAATTCGAATTTTCTTGGTGGGGTAGATTATCAGCCTTCAAAATGGTACATCTTCCACAAGTTTTATATTTTTTCAGGACTTTGCCCATTCCTGTTCCTGTTATGTTTTTTAAGTCCATGCAATCTCTCTTGTCTAAATTTGTCTGGAATGGGAAGAAATCCAGGTGTACTCATGATAGGTTAATTAAACATAGAATGAGCGGTGGAACTGGATATATTGATTTCCAGGACTATTATCATTCCTCCATCTTGTCCCAACTGAAGGAGTGGTTCTATCATACTCCTACTACTCAATGGGGGCTGATAGAGGCTAGTTACTGTACGTATGGTTCTACCAACCTCTGGTTGTTTGGTTCTCTATTGGGTGTTAAGACCCCAATACACTTACCTCCTACGATGCTTGCATCCATACGAACTTGGCAAAAATGTATAAGCTCCACTGGTCTAGCAGGGCCCGGAGTCGAAGTTAGAATTCCCATCCAAACATTATACTTTGTTACTAACAGGATGCCGATTTCCTTTTGGAACCAGAAAGGTATTAGGTATCTGGACGACTTTTATTCGAATGGATACATCAAGACCTTTTCTTCTATCCAATCGGAATATGACCTCCCTCACACCAACGAGTTTCAATATACTCAATTAATGCATTGTCTATATAAACTTGGCAATATTTCCAAACAAGTTAATGCTTTAGCTTGGACCTATTTTTCTTCGCCAATACGACAAAATAAGGGCATTTCTTTATTTTATCAATTAATGCAACAAAAACGAGTTTTTAATAAATCTGCCTCCCATCTTCTTTGGGGAAAAGATCTTAAATGCTCTTTCACGAATGACCAATGGCGCTTGGCCTGTAAGGCCAATCAATCTGCCACTCGTTGCACCTCCTTGTGGGACTTTGCGTTGGTACCTTACTCCGGTAATAGTGTCTAAATTTGACCCCCAAACCCCTGCAGCTTGTTGGAGACGTTGCCCAACTTCAGTCAGAGGAGACATATTCCATATCCATATTCCAGACATATTCCATATATTATGGAGTTGTCCAAAGCTCACAGTCTATTGGGCAGGAATCTTCAATATAATATCTGACCTGACTCAAACACGAGTGGCTCCTGATCCAGCATTAGCTATTTTATCTTTACTAATAGACAGGTTTTCATTTAATCTTCGTAGAACGATAACCCATCTACTCTTGGCAGCTAGATTGTCGATTACAAGAAAGTGGAAAGATCCCGATCCGCCTTCCCCTGATGACGCCATTGACCTCTTGGATTTACATAATTCCTATGAAAGGATTTTAGCGTCATCCTTGGGCTCTCTTCATAAATACTCAATCCAATGGGACCTCTGGAACGTCTGGTTCAAAAACAGGACATAATTCTGTTTACCTTATTTCCTCCGACACGTTGTTTACTAGGGTTGTCCCGATACCACTTTTTTAGGACCGAGTACAAGTACCGATACTTTTTTTCAAGTAGTCGCCGATACCGAATACCGATACTTTTTTTAAATGTGTCCCCAAATGCAGCCATGTCCCCCCCATATGCAGCCATGTCCCCCACATATGCAGCCATGTCCCTCTAGCCATGTCCCTCACATATGCAGCCATGTCCCTCTAGCCATGTCCCTCACATATGCAGCCATGTCCCTCTAGCCATGTCCCTCACATATGCAGCAATGTCCCTCTAGCCATGTCCATCACATATGCAGCCATGTCCCTCACATATGCAGCAATGTCCCTCTAGCCATGTCCCTCACATATGCAGCAATGTCCCTCTAGCCATGTCCCTCGATGCGGCGGCGCGATGCGGCGGCAGCGGCGGGGGGGGGAAAGGGGGGGAAAGTATTCTATTTAGGTATCGGGGGTATTTGCACGAGTACGAGTACTCCCGCAAATACTCGGTATTGGTCCCGATACCGATACTGGTATCGGTATCTGGACAACCCTATTGTTTACTATTCAGATAGGAAATATGAGAGGAGATAGCTCTGGAACACTATGATTCCCATATGGAAAGCTAGTTCCTTTATTTTTATTTGTTTGCTAATGTATTTCTTTCTTTTTCCTTTGATATTGTGATTTGATCTCTTATTGACTTGATACTATTGAGAAAATATTCTACAGAAAATACTCAAAATAACAATTTTTCTTATGATGATTGGTAGTATTATATTGCTTAGCCAACACATATCTGTATGTTAGATAATGAGTATTACTTTGTCTCCTACTGTTACGATGCATTGTGTACTATATGCTATTGTAATGCATTATTTTGTTTGATTGAAAAATATCAATAAAAAACTATTGAAATATAGAATAACCTATGATTACTCTGCTTCAGTTTATAAATGGACAGGAGAATGTGTTTCCTGTCCATTCATCTTCAGTGCTGAGAAAGGGACTGGGACATCTGTGTCCTAAGTCCTTTTCTCTGTCTCAAAAGAGAGATGTACTTAGACCCCCGACATCTCACCAAAGCCCCACAACAGGGCTGAAAAAACAATAAATATAAAAAGAAAATTGTAAAAAAAATTATAAAAAATGTAAATTGTAAAGAAAATATATAAAATAAAAAATTACTGACACCACTCCCCCCTGCCCTACCAACACTGTGTATCTACTGCCCCAACCCCCTCCCCCAAAAAGCATTGTGAAAAAAAAAAACGAATTAAATTGTAAAAAAATCAATACATAAAAATAAAAAAACTACTAACACCAACCACTGCCTTACTGACCCTGTCCACTGCCCTATTAACACAGTCCACTGCCTTACTGACACTGTCCACTGCCCCATACTCCACACCCCCTTCCCCAGAGCACTGTGGGGAAAAAAATATAAAAAATGATTTAAAAAATAATAAACAACAAAACTGTAAAAAATAATAGATAAAATAATAAAAACAAAAAAACACTGACACCGTCCACTGCTCTCCTGATAACTACTCTGATGCCCAACTGGATGACTACTTGACCCAAATGGTGCTTCCCCGACTTTCTGACCAAGTCTGGACTGAATTGGACAAACCTTTCTCTGTTGAGGAGATCTCCCTGCCAATTTCGCAGCTCCCGACTCATAAGACGCCATGCTTGAATGGTATACAAAATGTCAACACCTCTTGAGTCCCATCTTACTCAATACATATAATGAGGCACTGAAAGATGGGGTGCTCCCTCCTTCTATGAGAAATAGGAGAAAATCCGCCAATTGGGACTTTAAGGGCAACAACTCAGGAGTATAAGATTAATAATTTATTCATAATAGAAGTTGATAAAAGCATAAACAGTGCGATGGTGCATGAATTCCCACGAGGATCCAGAAGAGTCCAACGCGTTTCGGGACACTGTCCCTTCGTCAGGGGCTAATATCCAGGCGGGATCACACTATATAATGCAAATGACATCATTGTATGTATTATACATTTACACATTGAGAGGATATATTGGGAATATTATTACAATTTATACATTGTTTATACATTGTTACTTTTTTAGAACTGGAGATCTTTGGTGCTGCGGTTGCGGTGTCTGCACATTTTTTGGACTTGTTTGGATTCTTGGGGACCCCTCTCACCTGTGTCCTGTTTTTTGGATCTTCGGCCATTGACATTGAATAGCGTATATCTCTCTACACTGATGATACTCTAGTCTTGGTGACTTTTCCAGATTCTGGGTGAACTGGGATAAATCTATCCTATTTCCACTGGATCAAACTGCAAGTCACTACCTCTTTTCGATATCTAGGGGTTATAGTTCAGTTACCACTATCCTTGTATATTGCCAATAATCTACGCCCCCCTACTGCTACAACTACAGACACAGACCATACAGTGGAAAGATCTGCCCCTGGATCCCATGGTGAGAACTAATGTCCCTAAAATGGTTTACTTACCTAAACTACTGTATGTTTTGGCTAATTCACCTTGAAAAATTCCAAAATCCATTTTTAAAAGCATTGACTCTATCTGTATTTCTCTCATTTGGAACGGGCAGTCCCCTAGAGTTGCGCTAAAAACTCTGCGCCTCCCCTCACATATGGCAGATCTGGCATTCCCTAACTTCTACCTGTACTACCTAGCATCCCAGCTGGTTAACATTCATGATTGGCTCCACCCTAACTCTGATAATGCCTGCACTACTACTAAGGAAGCCATAGTTTCCTAATTTGAGACACTCCACAACATTGTCTATAGGGGATGCACACCACCTGAACCAGGCATTCTCCCTATTCCAAATGGTTTTTGTGAAAATGTCCACTGATTCATGGCAGACCTCCCCCAACAGTCCTTTGTGATTCAACCCTAACCTTAAGGAGTTATGTTCTATACCTGACCCCATCAGATGGACATCAAAGGGAGTGAAATACCTATGTCTATATACCCCCTCAGGGTTTTTTTTTTCTTTTTCATTTTTTATTGAGATTCAACATAGCAGTCAAATGAAGTACAAAAACATGTGCTTTTCATAATATCATAAAGAACTACATAAACATAAAACATCCCAAATTAATATATATATATATATATATATATATATATATATATATATATATATATATATATATATATATATATATATATATATATATATATAAAATAAAATAAAAATAAACTGAACAAATAAACAAAACAAAATTAAAGAGCCCGTTCTCCTGACTGTTTAAGTTGCTAATATCCCTTGTTTCTTTATTTATTCAAAGTAAATAGGATTAGGCCACACGGGCCCTTGCACCAAAATTATTTAATGGATATGGCTTACCTAAACTGGTATATATTTCCATTAAATACCCCAAAGGGGAAAAGAGACAAGGAAAAAAGAAAAAACATAGTATATAGGGTTACCAATGTTCTCCAGCGAGCCTTACCGGGTTTTACTGGTGGATCATTGTGCCCTATCACTATAAAACTCTCTAGTAATCTTTATTTTATTTCCCTTTATAATCTGGTCCGATACAGCCTATTCACCAAAAACAAAACAAAAAAAAGGAAAGAATTCTCTCCATGGGTGGAAAGCGGGTGTGAGCATGAACCTAATAAGGCACTGCAGAGTCAACTCTCTACAGTATCTATTTTATGTCGTATTCGCCATTGACAAGGGAAACTTAAAGGGGAGTTCCAGCCATTTGTATGTTTATTAAAAGTCAGCAGCAACAAAAAGTGTAGCTGCTGGCTTTTAATAAACATGCACTTACCTGCTCCAGCGACGCGCCGGCCGGGGCTCCGCTCCTCTCCCCCCCTCCCCGGCCGGCGTCTTCATCTTCAGTGTGGGCACCCGGCCGTGACAGCTTTCGGCTTCACGGCCGGGCACCCACTGCGCATGCGCGAGCGCGAGCGGCGCGGCACTGCGCATGCGCGAGCGGCGCGGCACTGCGCATGCGCGAGCGGTGCGGCCCGGTGCCGCGCCGTGTAATTGGCCAGGAGATCGCCTAGGACCTGTGACGTGTCCTAGGCGATCGCCTACAGCAGCCACTTCCTGAAGGCGATTAAGCTTAGTCGCCTACAGGAAGGAGGAAGTGGGACAGGAAGTCCCACTCGTGCTGAAGCCCCCACTCCCCCCCCAAAAAAATTACATGCCAAATGTGGCATGTAAGGGGGAAAGGAGTGGGTTAAGAGGAAGTTCCAAATTTGGGTGGAACTCCTCTTTAAGGATTATCCCGGGCAGCCTCCAGTGACCCTCCCCTAAGGGCTATTCCTTCCTCTGAATATTTGAAAATATTCCATTTTCCCCATGTCTCTATATATGTTTCCTGTCTTTGCTGACTAGTGAGAGTCAAATCCCAGGGTTTTAAATCTTTAAATCTTTTTCTCAACTACAGAAAGACTTTGACATCCCATCGACATACCTATTTTATTATTTCCAACTCAGACATGCGATACATACTCAGGTTGGTTCTCTGCTCAGTCCTATTAAGACACCTGACCTAGAAAAACTTCTGAGAGAAGAAACTTATATCCACATATTACTCCACTTTCATGACAGGCACTAACCCTAGGTTACGGAGAGTTCAAGAGAGGTGGGCCTTCTTTGATATCTCTATCACAGAAGAGAATTGGTCTGAGTTCTGTGATACGTTCAAAACCTGTGTTATCTCCTCGAGGGACAGGGTGATTAAACAAAAAAAAGTCCATCATTCACACCTCACCCCTGCTAGACTATTTAAAATGGGACTATCCCCCTCTGCTGACTGTTTCTGCGGTTGCGGACAAACTGCTGATTTTCTCCACTGCTTTTGAACTTGTCCACTGGTACACAACTTCTGGGTTGTCATAGGCTCCTTCATATCTTCTGCACTCGGTTTGCCAAATATAGTTCACCCTAAAAACTGTCTGTCGGGCATATTTGACGACCTCGCTGTCAAGCCTCAAACTAATGGCGCGTACACACGATAATTTTTCGGCATGAAAAAAAACGACATTTTTAAAAACGTAATTTAAAATGATCGTGTGTGGGCTTCACATAGTTTTTCGGCTTCTGAAAAACGACAAAAATTTTTTTTGAACATGCTGCATTTTTTCATGTCGTTTTTCAAAATGTCGTTTTCCGTGTTGTAAAAAATGATCGTGTGTGGGCAAAAACAACATTTTAAACCCACGCATGCCCAGAAGCAAGTTATGAGACGGGAGCGCTCGTTCAGGTAAACTACCATTCATATTGGAGTAAGCACATTCATCACGCTGTAACAGACAAAAAAGCGCGAATCATCTTTTACTAACAAGGAATCAGCTAAAAACTGCCCAAAGATGAATAGAACTTCCCCTTTAGAGTGCCGTCGTACGTGGTGTATGTCACCGCGCTTTGTTCATAATTTTTCAAAAACGATGGTGTGTGGGCAATGTCGTTTTTAATGATGAAGTTGGAAAAACGTTGTTTTTTGGACATGCTGAAAAATGCCTTTTTTTTTCAAGCCGAAAAACGACCGTGTGTACGCGGCATAAGAGACTACTTTGCATCCTCTATTTCTATACGAGGAAATCCCTCCTGCTGACTTGCAAAGGGTCAGAGACCCCAATGCAGAATATGTGACATCTGTAAGAGGACTAAAGCGTTCCACAAAATATGGGGCAGATGGCTGGCTAGTCCACTGATCCTCTCCCCTGTACTACCATGTTAGGGGCTCATCTTGTGAGTGTTGTATTAAACAGGAACTTCTGTTATGCCCAGGATGTTTAACCACTTAAGGACCGCCTAACACGATATACGTTGGCAGAATGGCACCGCTGGGCACAATCACGTACCTGTACGTGATTGTATAAAGCCCAGCGGTGGGTCGCGGTCCGAAGCTCCGTGACCTCGGCCGCGGGACTCGCGGACCCGATCGCCGCTAGAGTCCCACGATCGGTCCCCGGAGCTGAAGA
Source organism: Rana temporaria (assembly GCF_905171775.1). Classification (NCBI taxonomy): domain Eukaryota; kingdom Metazoa; phylum Chordata; class Amphibia; order Anura; family Ranidae; genus Rana; species Rana temporaria. The sequence goes on from NC_053489.1 coordinate 80,736,277, forward strand.
ACGGGGAGAGCTGTGTGTAATATTTTGATATGCCCGCGATTCACGGAGCAGTAGCTCCGTAAATTGCGCGGGCGCTATGCTAAATAGCCGGGCGTAAGGGCGCCTAATGTAAATGATCCCGCTGGGGGCGGGAATCATTTAAATTAGGCGCGTTTCCGCGCCGAGCGAACAGCGCATGCTCCGTCGGGAAACTTTCCCGACGTGCATTGCGGCAAATGACGTTGCAAGGACGTCATTTGCTTCTAAGTGAACGTGAATGGCGTCCAGCGCCATTCACGATTCACTTACGTAAACGTGAAATTTAAATTTCACGAGCGGGAAGGGCGGCTATACTTTAGCATTGGCTGCCCCTGCTACAGCAGGAGCAACCTTGCGCTAAAGTCGCCGTACGGAAACTCCGTACCTTGCGTGCGCAGGGCCCGCGCAACTTTTGTGAATCGGTGGTAGTATGCAATTTGCATACTATACGCCGATCACAATGGCCGCGCCCCCTAGCAGACAACGCAAGAATGCAGCCTGAGATATGAAGGCATAAGGAGGCTTATGCCTGTCATATCCTAGGCTGCAGTCCGCGTAGCGATGTTCCTGAATCAGGGGCATTCGCTACGCGGGAGCAAAACAGCTATTGCGCCGCGCAACCTATGGTTGCGCGGGCGCAATAGCTTCTTGAATCTGGCCCAATGCATTTTAAATGCATTTTTTGCTGTGAAAATTACAATGGTCCCAAAAATGTGTCAAAATTGTCCGAAGTGTCCGCCATAATGTCGCAGTCATGAAAAAAATCGCGGATCACCGTCATTAGTAGTAAAAACAAATAATTTATAAAAATGCAATAAAATTATCCCTTATTTTGTAAACGCTATAAATTTTACCAAAAATAGGTAGAAGAATATGTATCGGCCTAAACTGAGGAAAAACATTTTTTTATATATGTTTTTGAGGGATATTTATTATAGCAAAAGTTTTAAAATATTGCATTTTTTTTCAAAATTGACGCTCTATTTTTGTTTATAGCGCAAAAAATAAAAACCTCAGAGGTGATCAAATACCACCAAAAGAAAGCTCTATTTGTGGGGGAAAAAGGACGCCAATTTTGTTTGGGAGCCAAGTCGCACGACCACGCAATTGTCAGTTAAAGCGACGCAGTGCCGAATCGCAAAAAGGGGCCTGGTCTTTTACCTGCATTTTGGTCAGGGTCTTAAGTTGTTAAAAACCCCATGTTTATATCGCCTGGTAGATGTAATATCGAGTTTATTATTGCACACTGCACGGATTTTCATTATATGTTGGATTAGGAACCTTCTGTTATCTGTGTTGTAGTTTTTGTTTGTGCCTTTTGTTTTATGTCTGTATGTCGTAAAACTGCAATAAAAATATCTTTAAAAGAAAAGAATATCAAAACTATTTATGGTGCACCCAAAGAGAATCACTGAGAGCTCAGCCTCTCTCTTGTGGTAATAGATCATGGCTGCAAGGTCCTCTCACTCAACCCAGCGACCGAGAAGGCCCACTGCGTGTAAGAGAATCATATGTCACAGTTCTGTGTGGGTCTGGACCTTGGTTCACCCAGCAGCACTGCTGTAGTATGGGTGCAGTGCAAGGCTTCCAGCAAAATTGACCCAGTCCCAGTTCTCCTGCTTTTCGATCTTCTCGCTCCCTCTGGTCTTCCAATTGCATGCATGAAACCTCAAACATCTAGCTTTAGTTTTGCACACACAGTCACCGTAATGCGTCAGGTGGCTTCCAGGTTTTTTCCCCTCCTGGAAGCAGGAGGCTGATTTTCCCTCACCCCAGCCGGAACAGCATGAGGACCCAAAGATTAAGCTGATACCACCCCTGGGAACCTCATTAACAACTATGGGTCAGCAGAGAAATCTCCAGAGACATGGCGAGGATTGCAAGGTATCTCCTTCACACCCTGGATACACACCTTTCCAACATCACCCAGGCGGTGTCTACCTTTCTAGATTCACCAAGTTCCATATGGTTTGCCTATACTCTCCGTCACATTGGCTGCTCTGCTGGGTCTTATAAATGAAGCTGAAAAATAACAGACTTACTGTTTGGATCACAAGACATAAGACTTTATATGGCCCCTTGTCAATGGAGCCATATAGTATTGCATTTGTCTCAGTGTTTTAATGCACTTGGGAGGAACAGGTGTAGCACACAGTCCTGCAGCTTGTCAATGTCTATAGCAGATTGTGGCTGGACAGGGCTGAATGTTCTAATCGTAGGTGTGCGCAGCCTATTGCATTAGGGTGTGCACCCCAAAGCCCAAACACACACTACCGATCATGTTCATTCAGAAAGGGAAGGGGCCGGTAAATATGTAATTTACCGACCCCTTCCCCACTCCTAAAACATCCCCGCAGCAACAGCCGATAGAGGAGGGAAGCTGGCAGTGCTGCGGGGGGAGATGGGAGCCTGGGCAGTAGGGGGAATCTGTGCTGCACAGTGTGATTAGGGTGTGCCTGGGCACACCTGGCACACCCTGTGCGCACGCCTATGGTTCTAATTCTTCCCTAACAAACAAAATAGAAAAATAAAAGTTTTGATCTACATACACAATAAATTGTCTGCTGTTTAAGTACTCGCCAGCAGAGGGCTCCTTATCTTCACAATTTTCAGTTTCAGCACAAAGGACAGCTCTGTAATGATAATGTCAGCTGATATGTTCCTGAGTTTTTATTTTAACATGCAACACCTGGAGGAAAAACTAATAGCCAGATTCACTTACGGCGGCTTAAAGTTATGTGGGCGTAGCGTATGTAATTACGTTACACCGCCGCAAGTTAGAGAGGCAAGTGCTGTATTCACAAACACTTGCGTCCTAAGTTACGGCGGCGTAGCGTAAATGTGCCGGTGTAAGCGCGCCTAATTCAAATTGTGAAGAGGTGGGCGTGTTTTATGTAAATAAAGCATGACCCCACGTAAATGACGTTTTGAACGAACGGCGCATGCGCCGTCCGTGGACGTATCCCAGTGAGCATGCTCCAAATTACGCCGCAAAGACTCATTGGTTTCGACGTGAACGTAAATTACGCCCAGCCCCATTCACGGACGACTTACGCAAACGATGTAAAAATTAAAAAATTCAAACGCGGTTCCGACGTCCATACTTAACCAGTTCCGGACCGCCTCATGTACATATACGTCAGCAGAATGGCATGGACAGGCACATCAACGTACCTGTACGTGCCCTGCTTGACATGGGTCGGGGGTCCAATCGGGACACCCCCCCGGTACTTGCGGCGGTCCGGTAATCTTCAGGAGCAACCTGGGATGACGGGGCGGCGGCCCCCTCTGGATCGCTCCCCAGCCAATCCGCTTCCTCTCCCGCCCTCCTCCGCCTGCATTGTAAACACAGGCAGAGGAGGAAGTGATGTCACCGCTCCTCCCGCCGGTATATTCTTCCGGCGGAGGAGCGGAGACATCACACAGTGAGTACACAAGCACTACACTGACACCTGTACACATAGGCATACAATCCCCCCCCCCCCCGGTCACCCCCCGATCACCCCCCCCCCCAGCCCCCCCCTGTCACACTGTCACTAAATAGCAGTGATCATTTACTGATTAGTGTTGCTCACGAATATTCGTATTGCGAATATTCGGCTCGAATATGGCATATTCGAGTATTCGCGAATATCTCGAATTTCGCGGCCAATATTCGCTATTCCGAATATAAAAAAATTGCGAAATTTCGCTAATGCGAATTTATTGCGAACATTTTGCGAATTTTTTATTTATTTTTTTCTGATTGGCTCTGATGCAAAAGAAGGGCGGAGAAAGTATTCTCGAATATTCGGAAATCGAATATTCGGAATATTTTATCAAAAAAAAAATTTTGTGAAATATTTTGACAACTGTGGTAGGAGAACTCTGATTGGCTCTGATGCAAAAGAAGGGCGGAGAAAGTATTTGCGAATATTCGGAAATCGAATATTGGTGATATTTTATCGAAATTTCGCTAATGCGAATGCGAAATTGATTGCGAGATTTTGACAACTCTGATTGGCTCTGATGCAAAAAAAGGGTGGAAAAAGTATTCGCGAATATTCGATTTCCGAATATTCGCAAATACTTTCTCCACCCTTCTTTTGCATCAGAGCCAATCAGAGTTCTCCTACCACAGTTGTCAAAATATTTCACAACATTTTTTTTTTTGATAAAATATTCCGAATATTCGATTTCCGAATATTCGAGAATACTTTATCCGCCCTTCTTTTGCATCAGAGCCAATCAGAAAAAAAATTCGCAAAATGTTCGCAATAAATTCGCATTAGCGAAATTTCGCAATTTTTTTTTTTTTTTTTAAATATCACGAATATTTGATTTTAGCGAATATTTCACGAATATTCGGCTATATATTCGTGATATATCGCGAAATCGAATATGGCGTATTCCGCTCAACACTATTACTGATCACTGCATTTAGTGTCAGTGTGACAGGCAGTTAGTGTCAGGCAGTTAGTGTTAGGTCCAGGATAGCCCCTACCCCCCCAATAAAGGTTTTAACCCCTTGATCACCCCCTAGTTAACCCTTTCACCCCCCTTTTGCCAGCGTCACTAAGCGATCGTTTTTCTGATCGCTGTATTAGTGTCGCTCGTGCCACTAGGTAGCTAGTTTTTTTTTGAGGTTCGCCGCCATGTTTTTATAGCGTTAGGAAATTTATGGGGGTACCTAACGCTATAAAAACATGGAGGCGAACCTAAAAAAAAAACTAGCTACCTAGTGTCACGAGCGTCACTAATACAGCGATCAGAAAAACGATTGCTTAGTGACGCTGGCAAAAGGGGGGTGAAAGGGTTAACTAGGGGGTGATCAAGGGGTTAAAACCTTTATTGGGGGGGGGGGTAGGGGGCTACCCTGGACCTAACACTTTTAACCCCTTGATCACCCCCTAGTTAACCCTTTCACCCCCCCTTTTGCCAGCGTCACTAAGCGATCGTTTTTCTGATTGCTGTATTAGTGTCGCTCGTGCCACTAGGTAGCTAGTTTTTTTTTTTAGGTTCGCCGCCATGTTTTTATAGCGTTAGAAAATTTATGGGGGTACCTAACGCTATAAAAACATGGCGGCAAACCTCAAAAAAAACTAGCTATCTAGCGGCAGGAGCGACACTAATACAGCGATCAGAAAAACGATCGCTTAGTGACGCTGGCAAAAGGGGGGTGAAAGGGTTAACTAGGGGGTGATCAAGGGGTTAAAACCTTTATTGGGGGGGGGGTAGGGGGCTACCCTGGACCTAACACTTTTAACCCCTTGATCACCCCCTAGTTAACCCTTTCACCCCCCTTTTGCCAGCGTCACTAAGCGATCATTTTTCTGATCGCTGTATTAGTGTCGCTCGTGCCACTAGGTAGCTAGTTATTTTTTGAGGTTCGCCCGCCAGGTTTTTATAGCGTTAGGTACCCCCATACATTTTCTAATAAAGGTTTTAACCCCTGATTGCCCCTAGAGTTAACCCTTTCACCCCCCTATTGCCAGCGTCACTAAGTGATCGTTTTTCTGATCGCTGTATTAGTGTCGCTGGTGCCGCTAGGTAGCTAGTTATTTTTTGAGGTTCGCCCGCCAGGTTTTTATAGCGTTAGGTACCCCCATACATTTTCTAATAAAGGTTTTAACCCCTGATTGCCCCTAGAGTTAACCCTTTCACCCCCTATTGCCAGCGTCACTAAGCGATCGTTTTTCTGATCGCTGTATTAGTGTCGCTGGTGCCGCTAGGTAGCTAGTTATTTTTTGAGGTTCGCCCGCCAGGTTTTTATAGCGTTAGGTACCCCCATACATTTTCTAATAAAGGTTTTAACCCCTGATTGCCCCTAGAGTTAACCCTTTCACCCCCTATTGCCAGCGTCACTAAGCGATCGTTTTTCTGATCGCTGTATTAGTGTCGCTGGTGCCGCTAGGTAGCTAGTTATTTTTTGAGGTTCGCCCACCAGGTTTTTATAGCGTTAGGTACCCCCATACATTTTCTAATAAAGGTTTTAACCCCTGATTGCCCCTAGAGTTAACCCTTTCACCCCCTATTGCCAGCGTCACTAAGCGATCGTTTTTCTGATCGCTGTATTAGTGTCGCTGGTGCCGCTAGGTAGCTAGTTATTTTTTGAGGTTCGCCCACCAGGTTTTTATAGCGTTAGGTACCCCCATACATTTTCTAATAAAGGTTTTAACCCCTGATTGCCCCTAGAGTTAACCCTTTTACCCCCTATTACCAGCGTCACTAAGCGATCGTTTTTCTGATTGCTGTATTAGTGCCGCTAGGTAGCTAGTTATTTTTTGAGTTTTGCCCGCTAGGTTTTTATAGTGTTAGGTACCCCCATACATTTTCTAATAAAGGTTTTAACCCCTGATTGCCCCTAGAGTTAACCCTTTCACCCCCCTATTGCCAGCGTCACTAAGCGATAATTTTTCTGATCGCTGTATTAGTGTCGCTGGTGCCGCTAGGTAGCTAGTTAGTGCCAGTAATGCTTACACCCACGCGCAAAGCATACTCCCCCCATATGTGGAATCACACCCCAAAATACATTCTGCTGCTTCTCCTGAGTACGGGGATACCACATGTGTGAGACTTTTTGGGAGCCTAGCCGCGTACGGGACCCCAAAAACCAATCACCGCCTTCAGGCTTTCTAAGGGTGTAAATTTTTGATTTCACTCCTCACTACCTATCACAGTTTCGAAGGCCATAAAATGCCAAAATAGCACAAAAACCCCCCAAATGACCCCATTTTGGAAAGTAGACACCCCAAGCTATTTTCTGAGAGGGATGTCGAGTCCATGGAATATTTTATATTTTGACACAAGTTGCGGGAATATGATAAATTGATTTTTTTTTGCACAAAGTTGTCACTAAATGATATATTGCTCACACATGCCATGGTTATATGTGGAATTGCACCCCAAAATACATTCTGCTGCTTCTCCTGAGTACGGGGATACCACATGTGTGGGACTTTTTGGGAGCCTAGCCGCGTACGGGGCCCCGAAAAGCCTTCAAGATTTCTAAGGGCATACATTTTTGATTTCACTCCTCACTACCTATCATAGTTTTGAAGGCCATTAATTGCCAAGATGGCACACAACCCCCCCAAATGACCCCATTTCGGAAAGAAGACACCCCAAGCTATTTGCTGAGAGGCATGTTGAGTCCATGGAATATTTAATTTTTTTGCCCCAAGTGATTGAATATTGACAAAAAAAATAAAAAATTACAAAACGTTGTCACTAAATTATATATTTCTCACACATGCCATGGTTATATGTGGAATTGCACCCCAAAATACATTCTGCTGCTTCTCCTGAGTACGGAGATACCACATGTGTGGGACTTTTTGGGAGCCTAGCCAAGTACGGGACCCCAAAAACCAATCACCGCCTTCAAGATTTGTGTGAGTGAAATCAAAAATTTATGTCCTTAGAAATCTTGAAGGTGGTGATTGGTTTTCGGGGTCCCGTACGCGTCTAAGCTCCCAAAAAGTCCCACATGTGGTATCCCCGTACTCAGGAGAAGCAGCAGAATGTATTTTGGGGTGCAATACCACATATAACCATGGCATGTGTGAGAAATATATCATTTAGTGACAACGTTTTGTAATTTATTTTTTATTTATTTTTTTGGTCAATATTCAATCACTTGGGGCAAAAAAATTAAATATTCCATGGACTCAACATGCCTCTCAGCAAATAGCTTGGGGTGTCTTCTTTCCAAAATGGGGTCATTTGGGGGGGGGTTGTGTGCCATCTTGGCATTGTATGGCTTTTAAAACTATGATAGGTAGTGAGGAGTGAAATCAAAAATTTATGCCCTTAGAAATCTTGAAGGTGGTGATTGGTTTTCGGGGTCCCGTACGCGGCTAGGCTCCCAAAAAGTCCCACACATGTGGTATCCCTGTACTCAGGAGAAGCAGCAGAATGTATTTTGGGGTACAATTCCACATATAACCATGGCATGTGTGAGAAATATATAATTTAGTGACAACTTTGTGCAAAAAAAAAATCAGTTTGTCATATTCCCGCAACTTGTGTCAAAATATAAAATATTCCATGGACTCGACATGCCTCTCAGCAAATAGCTTGGGGTGTCTACTTTCCAAAATGGGGTCATTTGTGCTATTTTGGCATTTTATGGCCTTCGAAACTGTGATAGGTAGTGAGGAGTGAAATCAAAAATTTGCGCCCTTAGAAATGCTGAAGGCGGTGCTTGGTTTTCGGGGTCCCGTACGTGGCTAGGCTCCAAAAAAGTCCCACAAATCCCTGTACTCAGAAGAAGCAGCAGAATGTATTTTGGGGTGCAATTCCACATATAACCATGGCATGTGTGAGCAATATATCATTTAGTGACAACTTTTTGTAAAAAAATTTTTTTTTTGTCATTATTCAATCACTTGGGAAAAAAAAAAAAAACATTCAATGGACTCAACATGCCTCTCAGCAGTTTCCTTGGGGTGTCTACTTTCCAAAATGGGGTCATTTGGGGGGGTTTTGTACTGCCTTGCCATTTTAGCACCTCAAGAAATGAGATAGGCAGTCATAAAATAAAAGTTGTGTAAATTCCAGAAAATGTACCCTAGTTTGTAGACGCTATAATTTTTGCGAAAACCAATAAATATACGCTTATTGCGATTTTTTTTACAAAAGACATGTGGTTGAATACATTTTGGCCTAAATGTTTGACTAAAATTTAGTTTATTCGATATTTTTTACTTTTTGTTATAAGAAAAATCATTTTTTTTTTCAAAATTTTCGGTCTTTTTCTGTTTATATCGCAAAAAATTAAAATCGCATAGGCAATCAAAGACCATCAAAAGAAAGCTCTATTTGTGGGAAGAAAAGGACGCAAATTTCGTTTCGGTACAACATTGCATGACCGCGCAATTACCAGTTAAAGCAGTGCAGTGACAAATTGTAAAAACACCTTGGGTCTTTAGACAGCGTATTGGTCCGGGGCTTAAGTGGTTAACATTGGCTGCGCCATCTTTTTGGTGGTTTATCTTTAACGCCTGAAAACGCTTTGCGTAAACGGCGTATCTTTACTGCGACGGGCAAGCGTACGTTCGTGAATAGGCGTATCTCGCTGATTTACGTATTCTAGGCGTAAATCAGCGTACACGCCCCTAGTGGCCAGCGTAAATAGACAGCTAAGATACGACGGCGCCGGCGGTCGTATCTTAGCAACATTTCTCAATTTGAGAATACGCTTAAATATACGATGACGCAGATTCGGAGTTACGACGGCGAATCTACTGATACGCCGTCGTATCTCTACCTGAATCTGGCTATAACATTGTCTGTAGTTGTACCTCCAATTAACTATTACATTTAATGCATTTTCAGTTTGCAGTAAACCCTCCCTTTCCCTGGATTGTCATTCAAGAGAAACTGACCTGCAATCTTAAGGTACTGCTCAATCTCACAAAGATAACGAATACCAAGCACAAATATGTTATTCTTTAGGTTTTCCGATAATTAATGTCCTTTTAACAGAAAGCTACAGGCAAATGACCAATTGAAAAATGAAAACCCAGGCATTTTGTTCTTTAATTGCATTTTGTTTTTTTAAATAGATTTTTGGCCTAGTAAAACTCCAGAACTCCGTGTTCTTCTATGTGTATGCTCAGGACTCGCTGCTGGGCTCTTCTGTATGTATGCTTAGGCCCCCGCTACTAAGGCTTCTGTCATTATGCTGAGGATCCCCTACTGGGGACGTCTGTGTGTATCATTAGGACCCTGCTACTGGAGACATTGCTACTTGGGCCTCAAGATCCAGCTACTGAGGCTTCTGTCAGTATGCACAGGACTGTTTTACTGAATCTTCTGTCAGCGTGCACAGGGCCCTTCTAATGAGGTTTCTGTCAGTATGCGAAGCACCCTCCTTCTACTGAGGCTTCTGTCAGTATGCACAGGGTCCTGCTACTGAGGCTCCTGTCAGTATACACAGGACCCTTCTACTGAGGCTTCTATCAGTATTCACAGGACCCTTCTACTGAGGTTTCTGTCAGTATGCACATGGTCCTGCTACTGAGGCTTCTGTCAGTATACACAGGACCCTTCTACTGAAGCTTCTGTCAGTATTCACAGGACCCTTCTACTGAGGCTTCTGTCAGTATGCACAGGACCCTGCTACTGAGGCTTCTGTCGGTATACACAGGACCCTTCTACTAAGGCTTCTGTCAGTATGCACAGGACACTGCTACTGAGGCTTCTGTCAGTATGCACAGGACCCTGCTACTGAGGCTTCTGTCAGTATGCACAGGACCCTGCTACTGAGGCTTCTGTCAGTATGCACAGGATCCTGCTACTGAGGCTTCTGTCAGTATACACAGGACCCTCCTTCTACTGAGGCTTTTGTCAGTATCCACAGGACCCTCCTTCTACTGAGGCCTATGTCAGTATGCACAGGACCCTGCTACTGAGGCTTCTCAGAGTATGCACAGCACAGGGCTCTGCTGCTGAGGCTTCTTGGAGTATACACAGAACCCTGCTATTGAGGCTTCTCAAAGTATGCACAGGACCCTTCTACTTAGGCTTCTGTCAGTATGCACAGGGCTCTGCTACTGAGGCTTCTCGGAGTATGCACAGGACCCTTCTACTGAGGCACTTTGGAGTATGCACAGGGCTCTGCTACTGAGGGTTCTCGGAGTATACACAGGACCCTTCTACTGAGGCATCTTGGAGTATGCACAGAGCTCTGCTATTGGGAGCTTCTCTGTGTATTTTCAGGACCCAGCTACTGGGAACTGCTGTGTGTATGTTCAGGACTCCCTATTTCATTTGTTTTGCTTAAGATTCTGCTACTGGGGGCTTCTATGCGCATGGGTAGCAGGTACTTCCCCAGACTGATCTAATCAGTCTGCTGCAGCAGCGTGGGCTTTTTCACCTCCCTCTTTCCCTCTTCACACACAGACTCTCAGAACTGCTTGTTTGTAAGCTCCCTATTGGAGGTTGTCTGTAAACTCCCTATTTAAAGAGCCTGAGACAATCATTAGACAGCAGCAAAGGACTGTGTGAAAGAGATAAAAAGCCAGAGGAACTAGGCCAGAGCCTCTTTTTGCCTGCACCGCATCAGGAGAGCATCTCCTGCACTCTATGTGTGTGTGTGGAATCGTGGCCTACCAAGGGGCACACAGCCTGCAACTCCAGCCCAGAGGAACAGATTGTTCATGCAGCTCCAGCCCGGAGGAACAGACTGTCCATGCTAAAGAAGGACACCCTGCAACAGCTCAAGGACTGAATGCCACTGCGACACACCTGCATCTAAGATCGATCGATCGCTCAGGGGAGGACCACTGACTGTGTACAAGATTTGGTGAGGAGGCTTTGCCCAGGAACCTGTAATGCTTTTCATAGAATACCACATTCAAATATTGTCCACAGGGCTCCTACACTGCCGGTGAAGATAATAAAAAGCAAAGCTTTGCCTCCAGTACATTACTGCGGTTGCTCTTAAAGGGGACACACCACAGGTATTGAGATCATTTCACTGGGTGTGTACTAGAAGCATCATAGGCAGGCCTGGGGTTCCCCTTTTAGGCACAGCATCCCACACACACCAAAAGTTTTTGGGGAGTCTATTTAATCTGTACATATTGTTACCTATTGCTTTCGTTGTTTGCATAGTGTTCCTGACTGTTTTCTTTAAACTGTTGCAACCAAGTCCTGGGTACATACACAGGTCCTGACTGACTAATGTTAACCTGAATTTTACTTTTATTTAAGTAAACTACAATAACTGTGTTGTGTATTCCTGCTGAGTGATTCCATTAATCACATTTCTAGGTGTGCCAGAGGGGCTCATTGGGGTTGAAAGGCAGAGTAACAGACAGAACAAACAAAAGCAGCTCCCTTGGGGGTTTGCTACACATGCATAGGACCAGGGCCGATCCTAGGGTCACAGACGCCTGGGTGCAGAAATGTTGCTGGCGCCCCCACATGGATGTGGTCATCTTACTAACTCCTCCCCTTTACAAATGTTTCTATGGCTATGACTCAAACACAGAGATGCTCCCCTAAGAAGTCTCCATTAGTGTCCCCCCAGCAGGCATCCCCCATCAGAGCCCCCCCCCAGCAGGTGTCCCCCATCAGAGCCCCCCCCAGCAGGTGTCCCCATCAGAGCCCCCCACAACAGGTGTCCCCCATCAGAGCCCCCTCCCAGCAGGTGTCCCCATCAGAGCCCCCCACATCAGGTGTCCCCATAGATCAGTATCTGTCCAATAGATCCCTGTAGCTCAGGCGTGCTGGGACCAGAAGCACATTACAGGGGGCGGGGCATACATGGCATCTTTGGTTACTAGGAGGGTGGCATTCAAAGAGCATTTCTGGGAGTGCACGGGATGATTGGTAGCAGCTCCAGCCAACCCAGAAGCAGCCTCTCATCACACCGCCTATGGGAGAAGAGCTGACACACGCAGAGGGGGCGGCAGACAGGAGACTGCTCCACGTGCACCGGACAGAATTAGTTAGTGGAGCCTAGTATCGGAACGTGTTTCGGTACTAGGCTACGCTGCGGTACCTGACCTGGATTCCGGGGATAGCAGGAGGTATGTGCTCTTGTCAGTTGCCAGCGGAGAGAGCAAGCAGGATGGGGAACCCCAGCACCCGCTCTATGCGCTCCGCCTCTGGACACAGACAAGGAGGAGGGAGGGGAGCATTTTGGAGCTTCGGCGCCCCCACCTCTGTGGCGCCTGGGTGCGTGCTCAGGACCCCGCTGCTGAGGACTTATGTATATTAACTCAGGACCCAGCTACTGTATACTATGCCGCAGAGAACTATGTGATCTGATCAGAAAGAAGAGAGTCAACTGACTTACAGACTTCGTAAGGAGGAGCAGTAAAGCACAACCACTGTGTGGCAATATAAAACAGCAGACAAAGCCTGTATATAATGAGAACAATTATGGCTTCAAGTGCTGTACATAAAGTATATCTGTACAAAATTATACAATAAACAAGGTTTTTCTCTTCCGTTCATGGACAGACACAGCAGCCTTTGACCTTAGGGTTATATCCGCTTCCTTTAGGAGAGTTTAGGCAGAAAAAAAGCACTTTAAGTGTTAACAACACATTCCTCAGTGCAGCTCCTCCCAGGGGGCGTGGCCCCCCTGGGTATAACCTACACCCTGCTCTAGCAGCCTCAGTTTTTTCTCTGCCTAACGACAGGAGTCCTGTACCCTGGCGATTTTTTTTCTTGTGATTTTTTTCACTGTTTATAATAATAATTTTGTTCCTGTGTTTTTGAATCCTGTGATTCTTCTATCAACAGCCGACTGGGTGACAGGCTGGGTCTTGACTCTTGTAGTCCCCCCATGTTCGGCCATCGAGCGTGTGCCGGCCCTCAGCTCAGCTCTGGGCCGTCCACGACAGGCCCCTTTTGCTCCAGGGGCGGGTAAGTAGTGGCCCCTTGCTCGGGTAAGGTGGTATGGCTGGAATTTTCCCCTGGGAGGTCGACTGAAAGTTTTCCCTGCTTTCCTCTCACTCTTAATTCCTCTCCCTCCTTTCCCATTTGGGTAGCGGCTGTGAGGGTTTTTTTTCAGGGGTCTCTTTATTACACTGGGGCCTGTGTGTAGCGGGGGGGCTGTGTGGGTTCACTGCAGGGGGCTGTGTGTGTTCACTACAGGGTCTTTTGTGTGTGTGTGTGCTGTGCTGTTATTGCTGTGTCACTGTCTTTTTAAATGCACAATGGCCGCCATTTTGCCGTAGTCTCGCTTTCTATGGCACGGCGGCCATTTTCCCGTGGTCCTATGGCTTTTTTTTGCTATACGGCGGCCATCTTGGAATTTCGTTTGGCCTCGTGTGACCGTTTTAGCGCTCGGGGAGACTGCAAATCTCTCTGTGGGGACAGATAGCAGCGCGGCCGGCTCTCGACATGCTTCAGACTCCTCTCAGCTCGCGCTGCACCGGGCGGGGTGGTGAGTTCCCTGGGGGCCCCCATTCTCTGTATATCGGCTGGGAGGTGACCGTGGGTGGTTTCTACTTTGCAGTGGGGTGACACAGCGGTGGGGCACTATGGAGCCTGGGCAGGTTCTTCTTCCCCACACATGCCTGAATTAACCCTTGATGCCCCTCCCCCTGCCACATCTGTTAGGCTGCCCTGGAGATTTTTTCAACCCAGGTTGAAGCAACTGGTGCCCGGATGGGGGGTGAAAAGCGCCCCCTCCCTGAGCTTGCTTCTGGGGATGCCTCTGACACAGAACCATGCCCGGCTGTTGCACCTGCCTCTGGTTCTGTAGTGTCGGAGGATGCTGGCTTGACCCACGTGGACAGTGGGGATGACTCTGTTCAGGGTCAACTACTGACAAGGGATTTGTTGGAGATCTTATTTCTGCGGTGCGTGAAACTCAAAGAGAGGTTTTGGCGGAGGCACCAGATGTGCCGTTCCCTTTTGGGTTCCGCAAACCGCCGCGCACTACAAATTGTTGTTCATTGTGTTCCTTATTTGGACATTTTATGGAACGAGGACTGGGAGCGCCGCAGAAAGTTTTTGCTTTAAGGAAGACTTTGTGAAAGACTGGGTCTCTCCTCCCTCCATGGATTTTTCCGTGTCCAGATTGAGCAAAGCCACCACGTTACATGGAAGGGGCTCCTGCCTTTAAGGACCCTGCTGATAGGAGAGTGTAGGCTGTGGCCCACGCCCTATTCACTGTAGTGGGTTTGGCGGTGAGGCTGGTTTTGGCTCTAGTGTCACAGATTGAAAGGGCGTAGCTCCTGCTGCAGGAGCTGGAGGCACAGGATGCTTCCGAGACCCGTAAGGACCTGGCTGAACGGGTGGTTCAGGGTCTGATGTTCGTCTGTGAGTCGGTTCTGCTTTCCAGGGCCTCCGTCTATGCAGTGGTATTGCGCCGCCTTGTGTGGCTGTAATGCTGGTCTGCAGACCAATCCTCAAAAAAGGCCTTGGTGGATTTACCCTTTAGGGTGAGCGGCTTTTTGGGTCATCCCTGGATGACATCATTAAGGATGCCACGGGTGGTAAGAGCACGGTGCTTCCACAGTCTGGGAAGGGCAAGGAGCCTCGCCGTAGGCAAGGGTCCTCCTTTTCTACCCCCAAACGGGTTTTTTCGTTTGCCCAGCACGGCGGGTAAAAATCCGCAAGGCGCTGAGGCCCCCGCTGCGGGGCAGAGGCATGCCTGGTACCGCAAACCTAACAAGCCTGCGGACAAACCTGCTTCTGCATGAAGGTCTGCCCCCGCCCGTGTCTCAGGTGGGGGGCCGACTTCACAAATTTGCGGCTCTGTGGAGGTTTCTTCTTTCCGACCGTTGGGTTTGCGAAGTAGTTTCCTCGGGGTACAAGATAGAGTTTCTCTCTTGTCCACCAAATGGATTCTTTCCTTCCAACCTCCAGCTTCCTCCGGAACACCGGCTGGCTCTGGCGGGGGCTGTCCAGGATCTTCTGGTCAGGGGGGTGATTGTGCCAGTTCCCTCACAGGAACTGTTTCAGGGGTTTTACTCCAATTTGTTTGTGGTCCCCGAGAGGGAAGAGGTCCGTCCAATCCTGGACCTCAAGGCCCTCAATTGTCTTGTCAAGATACAAAAATTCAGGA
This sequence comes from Rana temporaria, assembly GCF_905171775.1. Lineage (NCBI taxonomy): Eukaryota > Metazoa > Chordata > Amphibia > Anura > Ranidae > Rana > Rana temporaria. Next base: position 80,751,812 of record NC_053489.1, read on the forward strand.
TGGAGTCGAGTCGCTCGGTGATGGTGGCACTCCATCAGGGGGACTTCATGGCGTCCTTGGATATCATGGACGCGTGTTTGCATGTTCCCATTTGCACAAAGCACCAGAGATCTGCGTTTTGCGGTCGGGGAGGACCGTTTTCAATTTGCGGCCCTCCCGTTCGGCCTGGCATCGGCACCACAGGTTTTTTGCCAATGTGCTCGCCCCGATACTGGCCCTGCTAAGGCAGCGAGGAACCGATATCGTGGGATATCTGGACGACCTTCTCCTGAGAGCTTCTCAGGCTCAGGGTTACAGGAGGACGTGTCTATCACGTGTCAGACTCTCCAAGAGTTCGGCTGGCTTCTGAATATCCAGAAGTCAGTGTTGGTTCCGTCCCAGAGACTGGAATACCTGGGACTAGTCCTGGATTGTGCGGAGGCGCGGTTTTTCCTCACGACGGAACGACTGGAGTCCCTGCGATCTGCTGTTGCGATCTGCTGTGCAGCAGTTGTCGGCCCAAAAGTGGTCGTCTCTTCGATTCTGCATGAGAGTTCTGGGTCTGATGGTGGCCTCTTTCGAGGCGGTCCCGTATGCCCAATTCCACACCAGGGAGCTACAGAAGGGAATTCTGTTTCGTTGGGACAAGCTTCCGTCTTCTCTGGATTACCAGATTCAGTTGAGCTATCTGGTCGAGTCTTCCCTGGTGTGGTGGCTGACGTCTCCGGTGCTTCGGACCGGGTAGTCTTTTCTACCGTGCCGCTGGACAGTGGTCACGACGGATGCCAGCCTCTCCGGTTGGGGGGGCGTTTTGGGAACCCAGTCAGCCCAGGGGCGCTGGAGTCAGGAGGAGTCCCGCCTGCCGATCAATGTTCTGGAGCCCTGAGCGATCAAGCTGTGCCTTGCCAGGTGGTCCCTGGATCTGCAGGACCGACCGGTCAGGATCCAGTCTGACAATGCCACGGCCGTGACGTACGTCAACCATCAGCACACAGAGTTCAGCTGTGGCGACGGAGGTCGCGCACAACCTTCGTGGGCCGAAAGGTCCATTGCGGCTCTGTCGGCCATGTACATTCCGGGGGTTTTCGGAATTGGCGGGTCGACTACCTGAGTCACCAAAAGCCGGACCAGGGTGAATGGTCACTTCACCCGGAGGTGTTTCACAGCCTGTGCCAAAGGTGGGGCACTCCAGACATGGACCCTTCTAGCGTCCCGTCTCTATCGGAAGGTGCCACGGTTCGTGGCCAGGTCGAAGGACCCGTGGGCGGACGCGTCAGATGCGCCTTGGGGTCCCTATCGCCTATTTTACGCCTTCCCTCCTCTGTGGCTTCTTCCTCGCCTGCTGTGCAGAGTGGAAGCCGTAGGGATTCCAACAATCCTGTTCGCTCCAGGCTGGCCGCACTGCTCCTGGTACGCGGACCTGGTGCGTCTGGTGGCAGACGCCCCCTGGCGTCTACCCCTGAGAGAAGATCTTCTGTCGCAGGGTCCGATCTTCCATCCTGTTTTACAGTCGCTGGCTTTAACGGCGTGGCTGTTGTGAGCCAGGTGTTGTAGGACCGGGGCCTGTCAGGCTCAGTGGTTTCTACCGTGCTGTGTGCACGGAAGTCTACTTCACGTAGGATTTACCATCGTACGTGGAAGACCTGTGTCTCTATGTGAAGAGATGAAGTGGCACCCCCGTGCATATGTGGTGTCTAGGATTCTGCTGTTTTTTTTTTTACAGCGGGGAGTGGATCAGGCTCTCGCCTTGAGTGCGGGCTGTTTTACTTTCAGTGACCATTGCCAGCGCACCCCTTGGTGCGCTCGTTTGTGCAGGGGGTCCGGCATGTGGCCCCTCCTGTGCGCCCTCTACTGCTCCCATGGGACTTGGATTTGGTCCTCTCGGTGCTTCAAAATGCTCCCTTTTGAGGACGTTCGGAAGTTTCCTTTGTTGACTCTGTCACAAAAGGTGTTTTTTTCTGGTTGCTATTACATAGATCAGACGGGTGTCTGAACTGGCGGCCTTGTCCCGCAAGGCTCCCTACTTAGTCATCCATGAGGATGAGGTGGTGCTGCAACCGCAGCCTTCCTTTCTCCCAAAGGTCGTTTCGGGCTTTCACGTTAATGTGGACATTGTTCTTCCATCCTTATGTCCTCAGCCGAAGAACCAGAAGGAGGCCACTTTACATTCCATGGATGTGGTTTCGGGCTCTTCTTGTGTGTTTATTTGCTACGGTTCCGTTCCGGAAGTCGGACTCACTGTTTGTGTCAGTATTGGGTCCTGAAAAGGGTCTGGCGGTCTCGTCGGCCACTATTTCTAGGTGGATCCGTCAGGTTGTGCTTCAGGCCTATGCCCTGAAGGGGCGGGCGCCTCCCTTTCAGGTTACGGTGCATTCGACCAGGGCGATCGGTGCCTCTTGGGCTTTCCGACATCAAGCCTCTGTGTTACAGGTGTGTAGGGCAGCGACCTGGTCGTCGGTCCTCACTTTTCAAGGTGAGCGTGAGTGCATCTTCTGATGCCTCCTTCGGCCGCAAGGTGTTACAGGCGGCAGTTTAAGGTTGGAGTTCCTCCGTTGAGTAACTCCGGTTTTTGTTTGGGGTGTAAGCTTGATTGCTGTGTTGTTTTTGACACTGCTTGGGGACGTCCCTAAGGTCAAAGGCTGCTGTGTCCGTCCATGAACGGAAGAGAAATTAGGATTTTTGTACTCACCGTAAAATCCATTTCTCTGAGTTCATGGACGGACACAGCACCCACCCCTCCTTTGTTTGCACTGCTTGTTACGAACTGAGGCTGCTAGAGCAGGGTGTGGGTTATACCCGGGGGGCCACGCCCACTGGGAGGAGCTGCACTGAGGAATGTGTTAACACTTAAACGCTTTTTTTCTGCCTAAACTCTCCTAAAGGAAGCGGATATAACCCTAAGGTCAAAGGCTGCTGTGTCCGTCCATGAACTCAGAGAAATGGATTTTATGGTGAGTACAAAAATCCTATTATCCTCTTCTCTGGACTTCTGGAAGTCTGTTGTGAATAAAATAGTGCCACTGTATAAGCTCACGTACAGGTCTAGGGGATGCCCTTACACATGTTCTAAGGTATGGAACATCTTGACAGAGTCCAAGGACACTGTTGACTCCACAGCAATACCCCAATAATTAACACTGATCTATTTGGCTATCTAGTAAAGGCTTTTTCATTGTGCTGTGGGAGTTTTGTTTTGTTTTGTTTTCCCCATATATACCAGCAAGTTTAAATAAAGTTACAGTACTTTTGGCTTTGGTTGCCAACCATGTAAGTTTAGTGTGCCTTGTATTGTTGTTGTTTTTTTTTTTTTGAGCATGACCAACAGGCTTTGTTAACAGGCTTTGTTTTATATACCTACTTTTCTCAAATTCAATAGAAAGAGTTTTCAAATAAATAAATAAATAATTAAATAAACAAGGTTTTTTAAAGCCATAACATACAATGATAATACTGTAGTAACTAAATCAAGGTGATCTTTTTTTACATGCTAAATGTAAAATCTATAAAAAAAATCCACATTCTTTTTAGGGCAGAGTACCACTGTTGCAGTGCATTGATGTACATTGCAGTAAGACATTCTATTAATTTTGAACAGGCTTTAATCACAGTGCAACATGGGGCTTCAAAACGCATGCGCATTGTACTGGGCAAAATAAATCCTGTCTTGAAGAGCAAGCATTTAGAAAAGGACTGAAGTGTGCTACTGTGCAGACCTGCCCTGGCTCTCATCCTCTTTCCATGCTGCTGGTCCTCTGATGTATAGGGGGGACTCTTATGTAATGGGAGCTTTCTGTGATGAAGGGACCATGATGTGATGAAAGAATTCCATGATACGGGAACTCGAAAGTGATGAGGAGTCACTATGAAGGGGGTTGGCTCATGTGATGGGGAGTTCTCATGTATTGGGGGGACTCTGATTTGATGGGAAGACTTTGATGTGATGTGGACCTCTAATGTGAAAAGGGCATCTGATGTGCAGGTCATTTCATCAAGGTGGTTGTGTTCATCGTCCCAGGCTCTGGCTTCCCATTGATGATAAGTAACATTTACAGTAAAACCTTGGATTGCGAGCACAATTTGTTCGAGAAACATGCTTGTAATCCAAAGCACTTGTATATCAAAGCAAATTTCCCCATAAGAAATAATGGAAACTCAGATGATTTGTTCCACAAGTACTTATTCATAAGTCCTTCAGTTTATAGTCCATATACAAACATTATAAAAATGTGACCAGGTTGTGTAACCATAAAAATAGTGAGGGTGTTTAATGACGCAAAAGAGGCCGGCACCCTACCACAATCTATGTCCAGAGCCAATATAGTTTTAATCTTGAAGCCAGATAAGGACCCTCTTGACCCAGGTTCATACAGACCAATTTCGCTACTACAAAATGACGTTAAGATCCTTGCCAAAGTCCTAGCCGTACGATTGAATAGTGCCATTTCCACCATAATTCACTCTAACCAATCCGGGTTCATGCCCCAAAAGTCGACGGCAATAAACCTGCAGAGAATTTTTTTAAATATCCAGTCCCGGGCGGACAACGTGGGAGACAGAGCATTGCTATCCATGAATGCCCATAAGGCATTTGATAGCGTCGAGTGGGAGTTTCTTTGGGCGGTGATGCGGAGATTTGGGTTTGGGAGTGGATTTATTGCATGGGTGCAGCTCTTGTACTCGTCCCTGGTGACAGCTATACGGGAGGGGGGGAGGATTTCACACACTTTTAACCTACATAGGGGTACACGACTGGGATGCCCTCTGTCCCCTCTCCTGTTTGCCCTAGCCATAGAGCCCTTGGCTGCCATAATCCAAACAAAACCCTTGGTACAGGGATTTTCAGTACGGAGATCTTCATGAGAAGATCATGTTGTATGCCGACAACACCATGCTGCTCCTCTGTGATACTTCTGCTTCGCTGTCGGAGGCCATGAATGTTGTCCGGCGATTTGGAGAATACTCTGGTTTAGTTATCAACTGGACCAAGTCCTCCCTCCTGTTACTTGACCGTGACACTTCCTTGTCCCCAGTGACCATGCAGGACATCCCTGTCTCCAAGTCATTTCGGTATCTTGGTATCCAGGTTACTGCATGTTTGTTGGATTACATCAATCTCAACCTCACCCCCCTGATTAATCGCTGCCGCAATTGGGTCAAGGTGTGGAGTAGGTTGAGGCTGTCCCAGGTGGGTAGAGTAAACTTGATAAAGATGATCCTCATGCCACAGCTGCTGTATGTACTTCATAACTCCCCGATGGTCATCCCCCTTAAAAAGTTCAGAATTATTAATTCAATCTTTCGTTCACTCATATTTGTCGCGAAGCCCCCTAGAGTCAAGCTTGAACAACTACAACGGTCGAAGGACGCTGCTGGGTTGGCATTGCCCAATCCTTGGCTGTACTACCTGGTTTCCCAAATGCAACATATTGCAAGAGTTGTAGTCCCTGGACAGGACCGGGAACTAAATCTGCAGGACTCTTCGGTCCAGCTGCTCAGCTTCGCCACTGGGGGGGGTGGTGGCGGAGGGATTAGAGGCCCTACGATACACTAAGTCCAATAAACTCTTCCCCACGTATGCGCTCATGAAGAAGATTTGGAACAAGGTCAGGATGCTCCAGGGGGTGACAGGGTTCACTAAATACAGTCCTACTGTATCTGGCATAATCAATACTACCGGTGTAATGGTCACCACCGTTTACGACCTTCCATCCCATCCAAGACAGCTTATCGACACTCCACAATCAGGCAAATGAACACGACCCATAAGAATTCCCCCCAGACACGAGACACACAGCTCTGTGCTTCTGGTTTCAAATGTAATGATACTTTAATGGTTTCTTCTCAGCTTTTTATGCATTCCTTCATTAACAGCATAACAAACAAACACCATCACACACTGAGTTCCCTAGGCAGACGTTCCGTCTCCGCATACAGCTTGACACCTATTCACACCTCTGAGCATCAGTAGGCTTTAGACAGTGTTCCATTCCACACACAAAATAGTATTTAGCATACATAATTAGAGGTCTGGGAGCAGACCTGGATTAACACCTTTACAGCCTTACACAATGGTTAATGAAATGTCTAGGGGTAGATGCAATTAACACCTTTCAAAAGAATGTGTCCCCACATTGAATAGCCAACAACTTGTGATATCTCAAGACATCCTGCAAACATGAATTATGATTAATGTCCCATCTCATGTAATACATGAATTATGATTCACTTGCCACCCCATGCCCAAAGGGCACAGGGTGGACTCAGACCCAAGAGTTATCAGTGACGCTGACATAGGAGTATCCCCCATCCTCACAAAGTCTCTGGGTGTCACGGGTCATCCTGTTACAACCGGGAACTGACTAAATTACCTTATGGCCTAAAGTGGAAACATTATGGTATCTCCCTTATGACTCATGTGATTAGGGCGGGCAGACTTAGATCCTTCCAGGAGCTTAGTGCAGACTTCCGATTGCCGGCTTCTATGCATTTTTACTACCACACATATAAGGGCTTTATATCATGTTGCTATGACATGCTCCTGAATCTCTTCATACCGGGTGCCCCTTTGAGGGCGGCGGCCCAGTGGGAACAAGATGTGGGAGCATTTGTGCACACATTCCAAACCAAGCTCCTGATGCAGATTATATCTGTTTAATTTAACCAATGTGTAAAGAGCCTTGGAGTATATGTCCCAATTCAGATGTTTACTTAGATTTTCCTATACCTTGGCTGATGGCATAACAATTTTGCCATCTTTCACAATTTCTAATGTTCTCTTTACAATGATTCTAACAATCTCTTCCTTTGGAAACTTTGGTACCCTGGGCATCTGTAAAATAATATGGATATAAAATTATGTGAGGTCTTGGATGAGTGTAAAAAAAAAAATCCATTGGCCTGGATTCATATACATTGGCGCACATTTATGCCGGCGTAGTGTATCTAATATACGCTACGCCGACCCAGCGCAGAGAGGCAAGCACCGAATTCACAAAGCACTTGCCTCCAAATCTGCGCTGGGTTTCTACGTCGTAAGTCGTCGTAAGTGTAAGTGGGTGTGAGCCATGCTAATGAGGCGTGACCCCATGTAAATGATGGGCCGAGCGCCATCAAGTTCCGAATAACAAACGGCGCATGCGCCGTCCCGTGGATGCATCCCAGTGCGCATGCTCAGAATCACGTCGGAACGAACGCCTAATATACGTCGAATCACTGCCTACGATGTGAACGTAACCTACGCCCAGCCCTATTCACGTAGTACTACGTAAACAACGTAAAATACGGCTATTCCCTGGTCCTTGCCTTTGCATGGGTTGCGCCTCCTATATAGGGAATCACTTTACGCCGGACGTACGACTTACGCAAACCACGTATATTATGCGCCGGGTGCAACTACGTTAGTGAATCGCCGTATTTCCCTCATTTGCATATTTGAATCGAAACTCCCATACGAGTCCAGCTTAAATATGTGCCCAAGATACGCCGGGGTAGGCAAGTTACGGCGGTCGGAAGAAGCCTATTTTCAGGCGTATCCTGGTTTCTGGTTCGGCGCATAGATACAACGGCGCACATTTGTACTTACGACGGCTCAATTGAAAAGCCTGTGGCGTGCATAACACAACCCAAAAACTTCACCCAGTGCAGGAAAAAATGTGCACACACATAAAGAGTGAAACACAAAAAAACTGTGACGGGTGCTTCATCAAGTGGCCCTCCGAAAAGGGCCCAGCTCTGATCCCCCGGGGCATTAGGCTCCTGGCAGGGAAAAGAGTAAACTGTGGTCCATGCAGCCAAAGCCACATGGACCCACCATGGCCCAAGCAGCTGAAGCCACAAGGACCCAACATCCTCGGAGGGACTGCCGAAACAGAACCCTCCTCTGTGAGGCTCCCCCCGAAGGGAGACCCCATGAGAGCAGGCGAACTAAGCCAGAAGGTCATGTCCACCCACTCCCAAGACTTTCAGAGCAAGCCCGAGGACCAGCACCCTACTCATCACACTAAAAGTGCAGTGCACCAAACAAAAAGAAGACAAAACGTGACAAACGGGGGTAAAATAAAAAAAGAAAGTGGGGGGAAAAGGAAGGTGGGAATGGTGAGTGGAAAGTGACCACCGTGCAATACGATGGCCGGCCCTCCGGCCAGGAACAAAAATTCCTCTGGTCCTAGCCAAAAGGCTCAGCCCTAGTGTCAGGTGTTACAGTTTTTCTCTATTGTTTTGGCTCATTTCTTGAAACAGAAATGACATTCTCAAAACTCTAACATCATTTGGCAAAACAGTCTTACAGTTTAGCACAACACTATAACTCACGTGCAAAAGCTCATATCTTTCCCAAAACTGTTCACTCATGCTTCAAAACCATATTCATTTCCCATATAAAGAGTCAGTGCCTTCAAAATGGCAAAGATTCTTCTCAATTGCTTTGGCTCATTTCTTGATACAGACCGGACGTTCTCAGCTCTCTTGGTACTTTTGCCAAAATAACCTGGATGGTTCGGCACAACACCATGGTTCACCTTCAAAAGTTCATATATTTCCCAAAACAGTTCACTCATGTGTCAAAACTAAATTTCTTTCTCATTCAAATAGTCAGTGCCCCCAAAATGCTTCATCCCTTTGGCATTGTGTAAGCACTGCAAGTCAAAATGTTTAGATGTTTTGTCTCTATGGCAGAGAACCATTGAAATATCCCTCATGTCCACCTTTCAGTCTTAGCCCAGTCCTTCATTGACAATGGTTACTGTACAGTTTTTGTCTAGCTAACTGAATACAATTGTGTATAAAACTGAAAAAAAAGAAAAGATTTTAGGGTAAGGCCAGGTACACACGAGAGGATTTATCCGCGGAAACGCTCCGGGCGACCGTTTCCGCGGATAAATCCTCTGGCGGATTTTGATCTCATGGTTGTACTAACCATGAGATCAAAATCCCAGCGGAATTCCGTCCGCGGTGACGTGTCGCGCCGTCGCCGCGATGATGACGCGGCGACGTGCGCAACGCTGTCATATAAGGAATTCCACGCATGCGTCAAATCATTACGACGCATGCGGGGGATGGATTCGGACGGATTGATCCGGTGAGTCTGTACAGACCAGCGGATCAATCCGTTGGACTGGATTCCAGCCGGATCGATTTCTTAGCATGTCAAGAAATTTTGATCCGCTGGAAATCCATCCCCGGGGACAAAAATCCGCGGAAACAGATCCGCTGGATCGTACACACCAGGGGATCTATCCGCTGGAGCCGGTCCGCGGATCAATTCCAGCGGATCGATCCTCTCGTGTGTACGGGGCCTTAGAGTCACCTCCAAGGTTTGACATCACACATTGTACTCATACTGCCAAGGAAATACTTTACAATATTGTAACCATTATCATTCACACACAAAGTAACTTCCAAACTTCAGAGTAAAAAGAAAATGTATACAGCATAATATATGGAAATATAAATACACAAACATAAAACAAGGAAAATTACATTTAGCCTACAATGCTGTAAATAAAGCTGGAGTTTTACAACTACTGTAACACAGGGGCGTACCAATAGCGGTGCGGGGGGGGCGGACCGCCCCAGGTACCACACATTGGGGGGTGTCAGTGGCCGAGTGACTTCGCTATATGGGGTGCGCTCCGCACCCGAGTCGGGTCACACTGTCCAATCATCCCAAGGGCATCCCTGCTGGCTCTGGCTGCTCCATTCTACTTTAGGTGTTTTTTAGAACACCCCCATCGCCGCGGCCGCAATGGACTAGTCCAGATCGTCCACTCATTCATTGACTGAATTCCCTCCTGATAGCTCTGCCTCCACCCACCACTGCGGCCTCAGCCTGTGTCTGTCATCTCTCTCCGCTGGGGCGGCTCAGCTGCTGCTATCACACACAGAGACACAGGCAGGATCAGGGATCTAATCCGGACCTCCCAAGTTACTCCCTAGCAGAGGCAGAGGCTGAGTCTGAGAGCCTGAGTCACAACAGTGGTGAGAGGGAGGGGGGGGGGGTGGTTGTAAGAAGAAGAGCATGGAGGAGTGTGTGTGTGTGTGTCTGTCTGCTCTGCCACCATGTGCTGACCTAATTTGGGGGGGGGGGTGATTGCTGTGTCCACCACCCCCTGCCATGTGTACTAGCACTGTATGTAGCTGACCTGATTTGGGGGGGGGGGGGTGATTGCTGTGTCCACCACCCCCTGCCATGTGTACCAGCACTGTATGTAGCTGACCTGATTTGGGGGGGGGGGGTGATTGCTGTGTCTGCCACCCCCTGCCATGTGTACTAGCACTGTATGTAGCTGACCTGATTTGGGGGGGGGGGGGTGATTGCTGTGTCTGCCACCCCCTGCCATGTGTACTAGCACTGTATGTAGCTAACCTGATTTGGGGGGGGGGTGATTACTGTGTCCGCCACCCCCTGCCATGTGTACTAGCACTGTATGTAGCTGACCTGATTTGGGGGGGGGGGGTGATTGCTGTGTCCGCCACCCCCTGCCATGTGTACTAGCACTGTATGTAGCTGACCTGATTTGGGGGGGGGTGATTACTGTGTCCGCCACCCCCTGCCATGTGTACTAGCACTGTATGTAGCTGACCTGATTGGGGGGGGGGTGATTGCTGTGTCCGCCACCCCCTGCCATGTGTACTAGCACTGTATGTAGCTGACCTGATTGGGGGGGGGGGTGATTACTGTGTCCCCCACCCCCTGCCATGTGTACTAGCACTGTATGTAGCTGACCTGATTGGGGGGGGGTGATTACTGTGTCCGCCACCCCCTGCCATGTGTACTAGCACTGTATGTAGCTGACCTGATTTGGGGGGGGGTGATTACTGTGTCCGCTACCCCCTGCCATGTGTACTAGCACTGTATGTAGCTGACCTGATTGGGGGGGGGGTGATTGCTGTGTCCGCCACCCCCTGCCATGTGTACTAGCACTGTATGTAGCTGACCTGATTTGGGGGGGGGGGTGATTACTGTGTCCGCCACCCCCTGCCATGTGTACTAGCACTGTATGTAGCTGACCTGATTGGGGGGTGATTACTGTGTCCGCCACCCCCTGCCATGTGTACTAGCACTGTATGTAGCTGACCTGATTTGGGGGGGGGGGTGATTACTGTGTCCGCCACCCCCTGCCATGTGTACTAGCACTGTATGTAGCTGACCTGATTTGGGGGGGGGGTGATTACTGTGTCCGCCACCCCCTGCCATGTGTACTAGCACTGTATGTAGCTGCCCCAGGGCTGTCTTAATGAGAGGGCACTCTGGGCACTGCCCAGGGGCCCCAGTTGCATGGGGGCCCCTGCTTTTTCCCCAAAGCAGCTGTTCCTTGGGCCCCGGGCTTCCCCTATACATCCCAGATATCCCTCCAGCACTCTGACCCCTCTACACCCTAGATATCCCCTACCTCCTACCTACTTGATGTCTGTTTACCTGCATTGTCTCTATTGTAGGGGCCCCAGAGCATTACTTTGCCCAGGGGCCCATGATGCTATTAAGACGGCCCTGATTTGGGGGGGGTGATTACTGTGTCCGCCACCCCCTGCCATGTGTATAGTGTAACACTGTAGCTGACCTGATTGGGAGGGTTGCAGAATGTAGGCATATGCGATTTACAGTGTGCAGAATGTAGACACGTGCGATTTACAGTGTGCAGAATTTAGACACGTGTGATTTACAGTGTGCAGAATTTAGACACGTGCGATTTACAGTGTGCAGAATGTAGACACGTGCGATTTACAGTGTGCAGAATGTAGACACGTGCGATTTACAGTGTGCAGAATGTAGACACGTGCGATTTACAGTGTGCAGAATTTAGACACGTGCGATTTACAGTGTGCAGAATTTAGACACGTGCGATTTACAGTGTGCAGAATGTAGACACGTGCGATTTACAGTGTGCAGAATGTAGACACGTGCAATTTACAGTGTGCAGAATGTAGACACGTGCGATTTACAGTGTGCAGAATGTAGACACGTGCGATTTACAGTGTGCAGAATGTAGACACGTGCGATTTACAGTGTGCAGAATTTAGACACGTGCGATTTACAGTGTGCAGAATTTAGACACGTGCGATTTACAGTGTGCAGAATTTAGACACGTGCGATTTACAGTGTGCAGAATCCAGGTGTTTGCTATGCTATGGTTTTGTTTAAAAAACAGTAATATCTGTTCAGTAAATGTTATAAATAATTGAAATAGGTTTAAGTAAGTTAATAACTTATTTTCCAATGTTTTTTTATTTTTTTTAAGTTGATGTAAAGTTTACAAATTCGTGCAATAAATGTTCTTGAAAACATGAAAAAAAATTGTGGGTGTTTTTCCAGGTAAACGTTGGGGGGGGGGGGGGGGGGGTGCCAGATGTAGGATCCGCCCCGGGTGCCAAATGCTCTAGGTACGCCCCTGCTGTAACATCTCTTCACTGGTCGCTGTCCTCACCCTCCCTTTCCTGGCCACCGTCCTCACCCTCCCTCTCCTGTCCACCGGTCCTCACCCTCCTGCCCATCCACACGCTGCTGTCTGTCTGGCCACAGATTTTCGTCAACATCGCAGCGTATATTCTCCCTTGCGATGCAACGAGGGAAGAAACGGTGTGCATGTTGCAAACATCCCCTACACTGATCTCCTGTAATATCCTCACAGGCAGCATCCATTGCATGGAGCAGGGACCTCTGATCTTGAGCCCGATGCTCATACACTCTCCACCTCCAAGCAGAGAAAAACTCCTCAATAGTATTGAGGAAAGGAGAGTAAGGTGGTAGGAACACCATATCCATCCTTGGATGAGCAGTGAACCAGGCCCTGATAAGCGGGCCATGGTGAAAATTCACATTGCCCCATACAATTATTTTTTGTGGTAGGTGAGGCCCTATGAGACCTCTCTCATTTTCAGGGATCAAATCCAAATGAAGGCGGTCCAAGAAGATGAGGAGCTTCTGTGTATTGTATGGGCCAAGACTGGGGATGTGAGTGGCCACACCATTCTCAGAAATGGCAGCACACATTGCCCCTTCGCTGACCTGGGACATCCAGCGTGGCCCGGTGGCCAATAAAATTACAGCCACGTCTTCGGCCCTTGGCCAGGTTGAAGCCAGCCTCATCCACATACACGGTATGTGAGAGGTCTTGTTTCCTTCCAGTGCCATTATTCTCTACAATAGAGTAAAAAAAGAAAACATCAAATCAGTCATACAGAAGAGTCATACACTAGAGTTACAGACAGTTACATAGGAATGTTCTATGTTCCACAAGTTCAATATACTACTGGCCAGTATTCCAGTGGTTCCAAACCTGGGGTACATGTTCTTCTCAGAATTGGGGACCCAGTCGAATACTGAGGCCCCGCCACAGCTTTAAATGTTCCGGGCCAACATGGTCCTGGAACCAGGAACACCGCGTGGCACGCGCACCCCTGTCTGGTAGGCCATCTCACCGGGGGGCCGTGATGTGTGGTCACCCTAAAGGTGGGTGCCACCTCAGGAAAAGAACCCCACCTCAATGGCGTCTGCTCCAGAAGTACCCACCCCCAGCATGCCCCGCGAGTGAAACTCCCTCCCGATTGGCTGCTGGCAAGAGGCATCCCAGCCTGGACTCCACTGTCGCCCCGGGGTGGTATGACACCCCAGCAACCACAGAATGGACCCGCAGCACAGCCCAGCTGAAACAGAGACCCTTTGTAAAATTGCAATCAGAATCAGAGTCAACTACACTCTGATTATCCCTTAACTTTTACAGTAATAGCACCGGTACTTGGAAGTACACAGGCGCTACATCTACAATATTTTTCTTGTCATTGTTAGTATCATACGTAACATCCCACTGAGGTAAGATACTGTAATACTGTAGGCCTATCACACACACAAAATGAATATGTAAATGAAAAAACATATTTGTTGCTCTATGCACAGTGTCCTGTCCTATACATTATATAATTCCATCATTGATTGTGAGGCCATGGTTGATGACATGGTCTATAATGGTGGCCCGAATTTCATCAGGGACAGCATGGTGTCTTCGTGCTCCTCGGCCTCTTCCCCCTATTCCACCACCACACACCCTTACTCCTCCTCCTCTTCTTCTTCCTCGAGCAGACAGTTGCCATTGTTCATTTACTTGGCCAGGTGACTCCATGTTCAGAAATTGTACTGGTCCTGCATGGTCAAGCTCTATATATACATGTTTGGCAGCATTCACAATCATGGACAGCACCTGTCAGGTACAGTAACTAAACATACTGTTTGATTGGTCATCTGAGACCAACTCCAACTCCTCATTCATTAGTCAAGTTCTATTTGCACCCGACTGTCAATTGCTGTAATCATTTTATCAAATGTTCCAAGAGATTCATATATGGTATTCATGGTATTATGTTCCTGAATAATTTTGACAATTGAACAGACTATTGTGCATGTGATGACTTAACCACTTCCTTACCGCGTCATTGTGAAATGACGGCGGCAGGAACCCCTCCTCGATCCAGGAGGACGTCATGTGACGTCCTGGGCTTTCCGGGTGGATATCTGAATGATTCCTGCAGCGAGAGGCATCATTCAGATATCCTTCTCTCCTGCCGGCGATTCTGCACAACGTAAGAACGATCGTAGCGGCGATTCCACCGCTAGATCGTTCTTACAGGCGGCGGGAGGGGACATCCCCCCCCTCCCGCCGCCATCCGGTGCTTCTCCGGGCTCTCCCGTGCCATCGGGGGCCCGGAGAACGAATCGTCCGGCGCTGGCAGGAAGCATAGAGATGACTGGTGAACAGATGGTCACCAGTCATCTCTATGACCGTCGGAGGACCCGGGCGCGATGTGATGACGTCACGCCCGGGTCCCCGTAAGTAAACAAAGCCGCAATTGCGGCTGCTAAGCAACCACAAGCATGAGATCGGTGAATTTTTTTTCACCGATTTCATGCTTTCCAGCCTGGAGGAGAGATGTGGGGTCTTATTGACCCCGCATCTCTCCATAAAGAGTACCTGTCACACACATTCCTATTACAAGGGATGTTTACATTCCTTGTAATAGGAATAAAAGTGATAATAAAAAAAATAAAATAAAAAAAAAAAGTGTAAAAAAATAAATAAATATGTAAAAAAAAAAAAAAGAAATACATATTTTTTTTTAACGCCCCTGTCCCCAGTAGCTCGCGCGCAGAAGCGAACGCACACGCAAGTCCCGCCGACATATGTAAACACCGTTAAAACCACATATGTGAGGTATCGCCGCGTGCGTTAGAGTGCGAGCAACAATTCTAGCACTAGATCTCCTCTGTAAATCTAAACTGGTAACCTGTAAAAAAATTCAAAGCGTTGCCTATGGAGATTTTTAAGTACCGAAGTTTGGCGCCATTCCATGAGTGTGCGCAATTTTAAAGCGTGACATGTTAGGTATTTATTTACTCGGTGTAACATCATCTTTCATATTTTACAAAAAAATTGGGCTAACTTTACTGTTTTGTTATTTTTTTTAATTCATGAAACAATTTTTTTCCAAAAAAAGGCGTTTGAAAAATTATTGCGCAAATGGCGTGCAAGATAAAACGTTTCAATGACCGTCGTTTTATTCCCTAGGGTGTCTGCTAAAAAAACATATATAATGTTTGGGGGTTCTGCGTAATTTTCTAGCAAAAAAATATGATTTGTACATGTAGGAGAGAAGTGCCAGAATAGGCCTGGTATGGATGGGTGTATAACTGCCCTGTATGGAAGTGGTTAAACAATGAAATGACGCTGACACGTTTTGGAGAGAACAACCATTAGACTGAAGAAATGACAATCAGTTTAGATCAACAAGATCTATTCAATTGGAAATTGTGCTAAATGTAGGCTACTTGTACTAAATCACTTGGAAGATGTACTGAGAAAGTGAGACATGTACAGTACTGAGACATTTGCAATTTGATGAAATGAATGAGAAATGCAATTCAGTTGTGAACAATTGCAAAGTGGTTTGGAGATTTGTCCATGTTGTTTTGAGAATGTCATTTCTGTTTCAAGAAATGAGCCAAAACAATAGAGAAAAACTGTAAAAAGTGTGTGTTGTGGAGATCGTGACCATGGTGCCAAACGATGAGTGCCCCTCACACACTCGTGCAATGTTTGGCACCCCTGGACTGCCACTCCAGGGACATTATCTCCACAGGCTTTTCAACAGTCTCTGACCCCCGGTCCGAACCAGCAGCACCCTTCCCAGCCAGGAAGATAGGAGAAGAGGTCGGGGAGAGCCCACCTAAGCAGGCTACTACCCACAACCCCCATCCCTCCCACCTAATCACATTTGGCAAATACCTCCCGGTAAAAAGAGGAGCAAGGGATCTCTCCCGAACAACTGACTACAGAAGCACCAGTAAAGAGATGAACATGTGAACGTCGGACGTCCTTCCCAAGGTCCCCAAACAAACTTCAAGTTCAGCCACACCAAAGAGAGTCACAGAGTCTCCCAAAAAAATGTATACAATGAAAAGTTATTTAAAATTTACCAGAGTTTAAGCATGAATTGGTAGGCTGGAGTATGTTAGAAAATGAAGCTCACCTTTAGTACTAAAGAGAAGATAAGGTAGAGACACTCAACAGTGGCTCACCCTGGTAGTGATAATACCACATAGAGTTAGTATGAGACACCGCACTGCGAAGCATACTAGCACTTTATGCATTGTAATAAACTCTGTATAAGGTGGGTTTCCAAAAGTTTAACCTACTTTGTCATTAGGTCAAACAGCAGTTCAAAGCTAATTTTCTTATGCATTGGCTCTCCCTTTTTTATTTTGCATTTTCACAGGCAGCCAGGAACACACCCATCAAACTAAAGGAAACATCATAAACTCTATTAAAAGTCTAATCCAGGAATTCAATCACAAACAATTGAAGTTTCTGTAAATGACAGTAGCAACCACTTCTTTATGTCAGATTGATATTTGAGCATGTCCAGTACTATAAGAGTGTTGCACACCATCAATGCTGCCAGATCGGATGATCACACCCCACTTTTAATCTGTTATCCCCAAGGAAAAGCCTCAGCTCCAAAAAAAAAAAAAATTATCACATCACGCCAGACAGTTTACAGAGATGATGTGCCTTGCTCATAAAATAAGCTAGTTGGCCAGCAGGCACCCAGAAAGCCTCTCTATAACCTGGTGTAGGCCGATTATAACTCATGCATACCTGATTTTATGCAAATTTATGTGCTAGCTGCAGATTAAATAAAAATGAATTATGAAAGAGGCAAAAACTTTTTTTTTTTCTAAAACGTAGACAGCCAATGTTATGTTACTGCAAATATCAATTATGTTTATTATATTTATATATTAATTTTATTTTTCTGCTTGTGATGTAGTCACTCTAATATGAAAAGGATGTAAAGTGAAAGCATAGTACATGTAGAATCTTGCTTTCAAAAACGGCAGAGATATAGGCTATGTGAAGTAAATTGTTTGGAATATTTACTGACAGTACTTATTCTTTTACATTTGCTATCGTCGCCGCCACTTTTGAACAGGAAACTGTCTGTACCTGGGGAGGAGGCCTCTGAAATGTCTTCAGGATGCCAGGGCTATCAGACAGTCTTCCCGGACGACACTGCAGCAGCACATATATTTGCATAGAGGGGCGGAAATGAAGTGTTCAGACACAATGCAGATTTCCTTCTGAGAAACGAGGCCTGCTGCGTAGAGATATGGAAGCATGCAGCATCGAACGAAGAGATACATGGGATGGATCCAGGACAACAAGTGGCGAACGTGCTGAACTATTGTAGAAGGCTGCAGAAACACCTGAGAAAAGAAACAGCAGGGGAAGAAAGAAACACGGCAAAGTCTGTTGTTGCTGCTGCTGCTGTTGTTGTTGTTGCTGCTGCTTCTGCTTCTTTTTCTTCAAATCTATCTTTTACCAGGAATAATCAGGGGAAAGCGCGAACGCAGTCCCCCACTACCACAAATTATGCAGTCGAGTTTCCCGCATTTGGGGAAATCGCAGGGGTCAGCACAGCCGGAGTGCAATGGCCGAGCCTCGCCCTGGGAGAACCGCCTTCATGATCATGGTGTCTCCCCTGCCAGGTAAGTATGAGTTGGAATCATCACTCTAGCAGCCCCCGGTCAGGGGAACATCTCTTCCTGGTTATGGAGGGGCTTTCTGGGTGCTTGCTGGCTGGTCAACTAGCCTCAATCAGAGCTATTCCACGCTCGTCGCCGCCGCCGCCGCCACTTTTGAACAGGAAACTGTCTGTACCTGGGGAGGAGGCCTCTGAAATGTCTTCAGGATGCCAGGGCTATCAGACAGTCTTCCCGGACGACACTGCAGCAGCACATATATTTGCATAGAGGGGCGGAAATGAAGTGTTCAGACACAATGCAGATTTCCTTCTGAGAAACGAGGCCTGCTGCGTAGAGATATGGAAGCATGCAGCATCGAACGAAGAGATACATGGGATGGATCCAGGACAACAAGTGGCGAACGTGCTGAACTATTGTAGAAGGCTGCAGAAACACCTGAGAAAAGAAACAGCAGGGGAAGAAAGAAACACGGCAATGTCTGTTGTTGCTGCTGCTGCTGTTGTTGTTGTTGCTGCTGCTTCTGCTTCTTTTTCTTCAAATCTATCTTTTACCAGGAATAATCAGGGGAAAGCGCGAACGCAGTGCCCCACTACCACAAATTATGCAGTCGAGTTTCCCGCATTTGGGGAAATCGCAGGGGTCAGCACAGCCGGAGTGCAATGGCCGAGCCTCGCCCTGGGAGAACCGCCTTCATGATCATGGTGTCTCCCCTGCCAGGTAAGTATGAGTTGGAATCATCACTCTAGCAGCCCCCGGTCAGGGGAACATCTCTTCCTGGTTATGGAGGGGCTTTCTGGGTGCTTGCTGGCTGGTCAACTAGCCTCAATCAGAGCTATTCCACGCTCGTCGCCGCCGCCGCCGCCACTTTTGAACAGGAAACTGTCTGTACCTGGGGAGGAGGCCTCTGAAATGTCTTCAGGATGCCAGGGCTATCAGACAGTCTTCCCGGACGACACTGCAGCAGCACATATATTTGCATAGAGGGGCGGAAATGAAGTGTTCAGACACAATGCAGATTTCCTTCTGAGAAACAAGCTCTGCTGCGTAGAGATATGGAAGCATGCAGCATCGAACGAAGAGATACATGGGATGGATCCAGCACAACAAGTGGCGAACGTGCTGAACTATTGTAGAAGGCTGCAGAAACACCTGAGAAAAGAAACAGCAGGGGAAGAAAGAAACACGGCAAAGTCTGTTGTTGCTGCTGCTGCTTTTGTTGTTGTTGCTGCTGCTTCTGCTTCTTTTTCTTCAAATCTATCTTTTACCAGGAATAATCAGGGGAAAGCGCGAACGCAGTCCCCCACTACCACAAATTATGCAGTCGAGTTTCCCGCATTTGGGGAAATCGCAGGGGTCAGCACAGCCGGAGTGCAATGGCCGAGCCTCGCCCTGGGAGAACCGCCTTCATGATCATGGTGTCTCCCCTGCCAGGTAAGTATGAGTTGGAATCATCACTCTAGCAGCCCCCGGTCAGGGGAACATCTCTTCCTGGTTATGGAGGGGCTTTCTGGGTGCTTGCTGGCTGGTCAACTAGCCTCAATCAGAGCTATTCCACGCTCGTCGCCGCCGCCGCCGCCACTTTTGAACAGGAAACTGTCTGTACCTGGGGAGGAGGCCTCTGAAATGTCTTCAGGATGCCAGGGCTATCAGACAGTCTTCCCGGACGACACTGCAGCAGCACATATATTTGCATAGAGGGGCGGAAATGAAGTGTTCAGACACAATGCAGATTTCCTTCTGAGAAACGAGGCCTGCTGCGTAGAGATATGGAAGCATGCAGCATCGAACGAAGAGATACATGGGATGGATCCAGGACAACAAGTGGCGAACGTGCTGAACTATTGTAGAAGGCTGCAGAAACACCTGAGAAAAGAAACAGCAGGGGAAGAAAGAAACACGGCAAAGTCTGTTGTTGCTGCTGCTGCTGTTGTTGTTGTTGCTGCTGCTTCTGCTTCTTTTTCTTCAAATCTATCTTTTACCAGGAATAATCAGGGGAAAGCGCGAACGCAGTCCCCCACTACCACAAATTATGCAGTCGAGTTTCCCGCATTTGGGGAAATCGCAGGGGTCAGCACAGCCGGAGTGCAATGGCCGAGCCTCGCCCTGGGAGAACCGCCTTCATGATCATGGTGTCTCCCCTGCCAGGTAAGTATGAGTTGGAATCATCACTCTAGCAGCCCCCGGTCAGGGGAACATCTCTTCCTGGTTATGGAGGGGCTTTCTGGGTGCTTGCTGGCTGGTCAACTAGCCTCAATCAGAGCTATTCCACGCTCGTCGCCGCCGCCGCCGCCACTTTTGAACAGGAAACTGTCTGTACCTGGGGAGGAGGCCTCTGAAATGTCTTCAGGATGCCAGGGCTATCAGACAGTCTTCCCGGACGACACTGCAGCAGCACATATATTTGCATAGAGGGGCGGAAATGAAGTGTTCAGACACAATGCAGATTTCCTTCTGAGAAACGAGGCCTGCTGCGTAGAGATATGGAAGCATGCAGCATCGAACGAAGAGATACATGGGATGGATCCAGGACAACAAGTGGCGAACGTGCTGAACTATTGTAGAAGGCTGCAGAAACACCTGAGAAAAGAAACAGCAGGGGAAGAAAGAAACACGGCAAAGTCTGTTGTTGCTGCTGCTGCTGCTGTTGTTGTTGTTGCTGCTGCTTCTGCTTCTTTTTCTTCAAATCTATCTTTTACCAGGAATAATCAGGGGAAAGCGCGAACGCAGTCCCCCACTACCACAAATTATGCAGTCGAGTTTCCCGCATTTGGGGAAATCTTAGGGGTCAGCACAGCCGGAGTGCAATGGCCGAGCCTCGCCCTGGGAGAACCGCCTTCATGATCATGGTGTCTCCCCTGCCAGGTAAGTATGAGTTGGAATCATCACTCTAGCAGCCCCCGGTCAGGGGAACATCTCTTCCTGGTTATGGAGGGGCTTTCTGGGTGCTTGCTGGCTGGTCAACTAGCCTCAATCAGAGCTATTCCACGCTCGTCGCCGCCGCCACTTTTGAACAGGAAACTGTCTGTACCTGGGGAGGAGGCCTCTGAAATGTCTTCAGGATGCCAGGGCTATCAGACAGTCTTCCCGGACGACACTGCAGCAGCACATATATTTGCATAGAGGGGCGGAAATGAAGTGTTCAGACACAATGCAGATTTCCTTCTGAGAAACGAGGCCTGCTGCGTAGAGATATGGAAGCATGCAGCATCGAACGAAGAGATACATGGGATGGATCCAGGACAACAAGTGGCGAACGTGCTGAACTATTGTAGAAGGCTGCAGAAACACCTGAGAAAAGAAACAGCAGGGGAAGAAAGAAACACGGCAAAGTCTGTTGTTGCTGCTGCTGCTGTTGTTGTTGTTGCTGCTGCTTCTGCTTCTTTTTCTTCAAATCTATCTTTTACCAGGAATAATCAGGGGAAAGCGCGAACGCAGTCCCCCACTACCACAAATTATGCAGTCGAGTTTCCCGCATTTGGGGAAATCGCAGGGGTCAGCACAGCCGGAGTGCAATGGCCGAGCCTCGCCCTGGGAGAACCGCCTTCATGATCATGGTGTCTCCCCTGCCAGGTAAGTATGAGTTGGAATCATCACTCTAGCAGCCCCCGGTCAGGGGAACATCTCTTCCTGGTTATGGAGGGGCTTTCTGGGTGCTTGCTGGCTGGTCAACTAGCCTCAATCAGAGCTATTCCACGCTCGTCGCCGCCGCCGCCGCCACTTTTGAACAGGAAACTGTCTGTACCTGGGGAGGAGGCCTCTGAAATGTCTTCAGGATGCCAGGGCTATCAGACAGTCTTCCCGGACGACACTGCAGCAGCACATATATTTGCATAGAGGGGCGGAAATGAAGTGTTCAGACACAATGCAGATTTCCTTCTGAGAAACGAGGCCTGCTGCGTAGAGATATGGAAGCATGCAGCATCGAACGAAGAGATACATGGGATGGATCCAGGACAACAAGTGGCGAACGTGCTGAACTATTGTAGAAGGCTGCAGAAACACCTGAGAAAAGAAACAGCAGGGGAAGAAAGAAACACGGCAAAGTCTGTTGTTGCTGCTGCTGCTGCTGTTGTTGTTGTTGCTGCTGCTTCTGCTTCTTTTTCTTCAAATCTATCTTTTACCAGGAATAATCAGGGGAAAGCGCGAACGCAGTCCCCCACTACCACAAATTATGCAGTCGAGTTTCCCGCATTTGGGGAAATCGCAGGGGTCAGCACAGCCGGAGTGCAATGGCCGAGCCTCGCCCTGGGAGAACCGCCTTCATGATCATGGTGTCTCCCCTGCCAGGTAAGTATGAGTTGGAATCATCACTCTAGCAGCCCCCGGTCAGGGGAACATCTCTTCCTGGTTATGGAGGGGCTTTCTGGGTGCTTGCTGGCTGGTCAACTAGCCTCAATCAGAGCTATTCCACGCTCGTCGCCGCCGCCGCCGCCACTTTTGAACAGGAAACTGTCTGTACCTGGGGAGGAGGCCTCTGAAATGTCTTCAGGATGCCAGGGCTATCAGACAGTCTTCCCGGACGACACTGCAGCAGCACATATATTTGCATAGAGGGGCGGAAATGAAGTGTTCAGACACAATGCAGATTTCCTTCTGAGAAACGAGGCCTGCTGCGTAGAGATATGGAAGCATGCAGCATTGAACGAAGAGATACATGGGATGGATCCAGGACAACAAGTGGCGAACGTGCTGAACTATTGTAGAAGGCTGCAGAAACACCTGAGAAAAGAAACAGCAGGGGAAGAAAGAAACACGGCAAAGTCTGTTGTTGCTGCTGCTGCTGCTGTTGTTGTTGTTGCTGCTGCTTCTGCTTCTTTTTCTTCAAATCTATCTTTTACCAGGAATAATCAGGGGAAAGCGCGAACGCAGTCCCCCACTACCACAAATTATGCAGTCGAGTTTCCCGCATTTGGGGAAATCGCAGGGGTCAGCACAGCCGGAGTGCAATGGCCGAGCCTCGCCCTGGGAGAACCGCCTTCATGATCATGGTGTCTCCCCTGCCAGGTAAGTATGAGTTGGAATCATCACTCTAGCAGCCCCCGGTCAGGGGAACATCTCTTCCTGGTTATGGAGGGGCTTTCTGGGTGCTTGCTGGCTGGTCAACTAGCCTCAATCAGAGCTATTCCACGCTCGTCGCCGCCGCCGCCGCCACTTTTGAACAGGAAACTGTCTGTACCTGGGGAGGAGGCCTCTGAAATGTCTTCAGGATGCCAGGGCTATCAGACAGTCTTCCCGGACGACACTGCAGCAGCACATATATTTGCATAGAGGGGCGGAAATTAAGTGTTCAGACACAATGCAGATTTCCTTCTGAGAAACGAGGCCTGCTGCGTAGAGATATGGAAGCATGCAGCATCGAACGAAGAGATACATGGGATGGATCCAGGACAACAAGTGGCGAACGTGCTGAACTATTGTAGAAGGCTGCAGAAACACCTGAGAAAAGAAACAGCAGGGGAAGAAAGAAACACGGCAAAGTCTGTTGTTGCTGCTGCTGCTGTTGTTGTTGTTGCTTCTGCTTCTTTTTCTTCAAATCTATCTTTTACCAGGAATAATCAGGGGAAAGCACGAACGCAGTCCCCCACTACCACAAATTATGCAGTCGAGTTTCCCGCATTTGGGGAAATCGCAGGGGTCAGCACAGCCGGAGTGCAATGGCCGAGCCTCGCCCTGGGAGAACTTTTTTTTTTTTTTGTTTGTTTTTTTTTTTTTTAAAAGCTTTATTTAAAACGTCACATATATACATAGTCACATTTCAAGAAAAAAATATTTACAAAGATTTGTACAATGCCATTTTACATACTTTTCCATATCGTTTTGCAAATCCAATTATAAACTGGCAAACCAACATTTCCATTTTGTATGTTTCCAGTTAAACTCTGCCTTTTCTTCTCCCATTTGTTTTTGATCCAGAAAAAAAACAAATTCACATTTGGAAATTACAATTGTGCATGCCTTGCTAACCGGTATGACTTCATTTTTAAAAACTAAAAGGTTACGGACGTCCCATAAAACTTCTTTTAATATGCAAAAGAAAATCCATGCCACCCTTGCTTTGTATTTATTCTTAATTTTCAGTGCCGTGTTAAACAAAAAATAATCTAGCCATGTCACCCCCGCTACTTCTGCCAGAAAAGGCTTAAAGTTATCCCTGACTTTGGACGCAAAATCACAATACCAGAACAAATGTTTAACCGTTTCTCTCCCCCCACAATCAGATCGAGGGCATTGCTCTGTTGCAGTAAGGTGTCTGGATTCCAAGAAATTTCTGGTTGGCAAGCATTCGTGTAAGCCCATCCATACAATGTCCCACTGTCTTTTTGTGACCCCTTTTACCTGTGCCTTTTTCCACACTAAACTGCTCTGGCTAGAGTTTAATCCCGATATAGGTGACACCAGTTCTTCCCTTTTTAGCCAGTTCTTGATTAATTGTTTGTTCCCCATCTTCTCTCCTAGTACATCCAAATGATTCACTTCTTTAAATTTCTTCAGAATTTAGTAAAATGGAGGGACCACTAGTGCATATGGTTTTGTTAGATCTTTTTGAACTAGTCCCCATTTAATGAACCACCAACCTGCTAAATACCTTATCATAATTGCTGTCCGATCACCCTCTTTCAACATTCTGATAATAAGGCACCAGTAGTGCAAGTGTATAAATTCCCTTATATTCGGGAAATCAAACCCACCATTAGCTTGTGTCAGCATTATTTTAGATCGGGATAATCGCTCCATGTTAGAGCCCCAAAAAAACAAGAAAATTTGTCTTGTAATCCTTTGTATCCACAAATCTGAAGGTGGAAACACTAGTGAGGTATACAGTAACAGGGGTAATATAATTGCTTTCACAACTAAAGTTTTCCCAGACAGTGTAAGTTCTCTTAATTTCCATAAGTTCAGTTTCCTATTTATATTAGCAGACAAGTCCTTTAAACTCGTCTCACCTTTCAAATCCCTATCAAAGGTTAAGCCTAAAACCTTTGTTTCCTTCACAAAAGGGATACCTTCCGTCTGGACTTCAACCTCCCTCCCCAGGCTACATAGACTGCTTTTACTCCAATTAACTGCCATTCCTGATGTTGAACAAAAGATTTTAACATGTAAATTGGCTCTATTCAGCTCTTGTTGTGTCTGTCCCAAGAAGACAAGGTCATCCATATAGGCCAGTGATGGCGAACCTTTTTGAGCCCGAGTGCCCAAACTGCAACACAAAACCTAATTTTTTTTTGAAGTGCCAACACTGCAATTAAACATGAATACCAAGGTTTTCGTTTAGAAAAATCAACTCGTACACTTGTCCAAACTAATTAACAGCTTTTGTTTTAAAAGAAAAACACAATAACAGAGCTTTCTATTAAACATTTTTTTTTTATTGAAAAAGATTCTCAACAACTGTACTTGTGCATGTATTTTTGGATAAGGATACATTTGCAGATCGCTGGTAAAGATGCCTTTGCTGATCGCTGGTAAGGATGCCTTTGCTAGGCATTTTCAAAGATGGCTTTGCTGGGCATTTCCAAAGATGGCTTTGCTGGGCATTTTCAAAGATGACTTTGCTGGCCATTTTCAAAGATGACTTTGCTGGGCATTTTCAAAGATGACTTTGCTGGGCATTTCCAAAGATGGCTTTGCTGGGCATTTCCAAAGATGGCTTTGCTGGGCATTTCCAAAGATGGCTTTGCTGGGCATTTCCAAAGATGGCTTTGCTGGGCATTTCCAAAGATGGCTTTGCTGGGCATTTCCAAAGATGGCTTTGCTGGGCATTATTAAAGATGCCTTGGTAAGGCATCTTTAAAGATGCCATTGCTGGGCATTTTTAAAGATGCCTTGTCTGGGCATTGGTAAAGATTGGTAAAGATGCCTTGGTTGGGCATTAGATGCCTTGGCTGGGCATTGGTAAAGATGCATTTGCTTACACAAGGGATAGAGATCTACAATGCTGTGATGGGTACAGGCACAGTATACTTTGCATAGCTAAAAGACATTATTGAACATAAGCAGAGGATGAGTCTAATGATCTATTGCTGGGCATTATTAAAGATGCCTTGGCTGGGCATTGGTAAAGATGCCTTAGCTGGGCATTGGTAAAGATGCCATGGCTGGGCATTATTAAAGATGCCATGACTGGGCATTTTTAAAGATGCCTTGGCTGGGCATTGGTAAAGATGCCTTGCCTGGGCATTATTAAAGATGCCATTGCTGGGCATTTTTAAAGATGCCTTGGCTGGGCATTGGTAAAGATGCCTTGCCTGGGCATTATTAAAGATGCCATTGCTGGGCATTTTTAAAGATGCCTTGGCTGGGCATTGGTAAAGATGCCTTGCCTGGGCATTATTAAAGATGCCATTGCTGGGCATTTTTAAAGATGCCTTGGCTGGGCATTGGTAAAGA
Organism: Rana temporaria; assembly: GCF_905171775.1. Classification (NCBI taxonomy): domain Eukaryota; kingdom Metazoa; phylum Chordata; class Amphibia; order Anura; family Ranidae; genus Rana; species Rana temporaria. The sequence continues at coordinate 80,778,213 of NC_053489.1, forward strand.
TGCCTTGCCTGGGCATTATTAAAGATGCCATTGCTGGGCATTTTTAAAGATGCCTTGGCTGGGCATTGGTAAAGATGCCTTGCCTGGGCATTATTAAAGATGCCATTGCTGGGCATTTTTAAAGATGCCTTGGCTGGGCATTGGTAAAGATGCCTTGCCTGGGCATTATTAAAGATGCCATTGCTGGGCATTTTTAAAGATGCCTTGGCTGGGCATTGGTAAAGATGCCTTGCCTGGGCATTATTAAAGATGCCATTGCTGGGCATTTTTAAAGATGCCTTGGCTGGGCATTGGTAAAGATGCCTTGTCTGGGCATTGGTAAAGATGCCTTGGCTGGGCATTGGTAAAGATGCAATGACACATTTTTGTTTTTTTCATTTTAGCCCTTTGGATTCTTCTTTGCAATTCTTGTAGATTAGAATCTACAGCAGCTTCCAGACCCAGCAGAGCAGTGGGCATTATTAAAGATGCCATTGCTGGGCATTTTTAAAGATGCCTTGGCTGGGCATTGGTAAAGATGCCTTGCCTGGGCATTATTAAAGATGCCATTGCTGGGCATTTTTAAAGATGCCTTGGCTGGGCATTGGTAAAGATGCCTTGCCTGGGCATTATTAAAGATGCCATTGCTGGGCATTTTTAAAGATGCCTTGGCTGGGCATTGGTAAAGATGCCTTGCCTGGGCATTATTAAAGATGCCATTGCTGGGCATTTTTAAAGATGCCTTGGCTGGGCATTGGTAAAGATGCCTTGCCTGGGCATTATTAAAGATGCCATTGCTGGGCATTTTTAAAGATGCCTTGGCTGGGCATTGGTAAAGATGCCTTGTCTGGGCATTGGTAAAGATGCCTTGGCTGGGCATTGGTAAAGATGCAATGACACATTTTTGTTTTTTTCATTTTAGCCCTTTGGATTCTTCTTTGCAATTCTTGTAGATTAGAATCTACAGCAGCTTCCAGACCCAGCAGAGCAGTGGGCATTTTTAAAGATACCTTGGCTGGGCATTTTTAAAGATGCCTTGGCTGGGCATTGGTAAAGATGCCTTGCCTGGGCATTATTAAAGATGCCATTGCTGGTCATTTTTAAAGATGCCTTGGCTGGGCATTGGTAAAGATGCCTTGCCTGGGCATTATTAAAGATGCCATTGCTGGGCATTTTTAAAGATGCCTTGGCTGGGCATTGGTAAAGATGCCTTGCCTGGGCATTATTAAAGATGCCATTGCTGGGCATTTTTAAAGATGCCTTGGCTGGGCATTGGTAAAGATGCCTTGCCTGGGCATTATTAAAGATGCCATTGCTGGGCATTTTTAAAGATGCCTTGGCTGGGCATTGGTAAAGATGCCTTGTCTGGGCATTGGTAAAGATGCCTTGGCTGGGCATTGGTAAAGATGCAATGACACATTTTTGTTTTTTTCATTTTAGCCCTTTGGATTCTTCTTTGCAATTCTTGTAGATTAGAATCTACAGCAGCTTCCAGACCCAGCAGAGCAGTGGGCATTTTTAAAGATACCTTGGCTGGGCATTTTTAAAGATGCCTTGGCTGGGCATTGGTAAAGATGCCTTGGCTGGGCATTGGTAAAGATGCCTTGGCTGGGCATTGGTAAAGATGCCATTGCTGGGCATTTTTAAAGATACCTTGGCTGGGCATTTTTAAAGATGCCTTGGCTGGGCATTGGTAAAGATGCCTTGCCTGGGCATTATTAAAGATGCCATTGCTGGGCATTTTTAAAGATGCCTTGGCTGGGCGTTGATAAAGATTTGGGATGCTTTTGCACAATTAATGTGATTTTTGCTGTTGTATGCATGCTGATAACTTGTCAAACCTTGGCTCATACTCCGTTAGTTTGAGAGCAACACATACAGCACTCAAATCATCTGTTAGTCTATTTCTGGCATCACATTTGATATAATTCAATGCTGAAAACAGCTGCTCACAAGCATAGGATGACCCAAACAAAGTAAGGAAAGCAATCCCAAGTGTTTTCATTGCCTTAAAATTATTTGGCAGAGAATTCCACACTTTAAGTATTTCATTTTCTGAACTAGCAACTGTGCTGTCTTTGGTCATCCCTTCACACTCCATCTTTTCAAGAGTGGCACGCAGGTCAGAGAATTTATTTTTCCAGATAGAGCTTTCTTGAAATTCCAGTAGCTCCATTTCCAAATTTTCTAAATCTAACCAGTGTAAGCAGGAAAGATCAAGTTCTTCAAATTTGGCTTTATCTGGAGAAGTAAGAAAACTCAGGGTTGTTTCCATCTTACGGAACTGTACAAATCTGTTGCCAAAATTCTCCTTTGCAACTGCTATAATGCTAGAAAATTCTTTGTAGATTTCATGATGGTTTGGATTGTCTGTAAATGTTGTAGAATTTTCCAAATGCATTTTTAGATTGGGAAAATATTTCAGCTGCCCACCTTCAAGGTCTCTTTCAAAAACCTGCAGTTTTCTCTCAAATGTTCTGATATCACAAAACATTCTTTCTGCTGTTTTCCCTAAACCTTGCAGTTTTTTGTTCAGGACATTGAAGTGTATTGTAAAATCAGTAAAAAACATGAGATTGGTGAGCCAGGTCATATCAGTGAGCTGTGGATATTCCTGCCCCTTGTCATTCATAAACAGCCTAATTTCATCCAAACAGGCTACAAATCTCTCCAAGACCCGTCCTCTGCTTAGCCATCGTACATTATTGTACATAAGTAAAGTATTATACTGTGCCTGTACCTCATCAAGAAGTGCTTGAAACTGTCGAAAATTAAGAGCACGAGCCATGATGTAATTCACCATTTTTGTGACATCCTTGAGGATATCGTCTAATATTTTGCTGCTTTCCTTGGCACAAAGAGCTTCTTGATGTATAATACAATGAAATTGAATGACTGGGTGCTTTGCTTCTTTGACAAAAAACTGTATGAAACCAGATGTTACCCCCACCATGGAAGGTGCCCCGTCACTAGTAACTGAAACCACTTTTTCTGGCCTTATGTCTTGTGAGACAAAAGCCTCCATCACAGCATTGTAGATATCTATCCCTTGTGTTCTTCCAGGCAAAGACAACAGTTTCATGAGCTCCTCTCTCATGGTGTCACCAACAGCATAACGCAAAATTACTGCTAGCCTTGCATGATTATTTATGTCTGTGCTTTCATCCAAGCACATGGAGTAACAGGCTGCCTTTTGTAAGTCAGTGGTGAGCTGCTGACTAACATCACTTGCCATACGCAGGACTCTATCTTTAACAGTATTTCTGCTAAGTGGCATTTCAGAGATTCGTTGCTTAATTTTGTCCTTGTTTGGAAATTCATGAAAAAGGGAATTACTCACAGCCAACATGGCCGTTTTGATAAAATCGCCATCAGAGAGGGGCTTTCCATGTTTTGCTATGCACAGTGAAATTTCAAAGCTGGCATTTGCCAGATAATTTGTTTTAGAAAGATAGTTGCAAAAACTACGATACTGGCAGTGATATCTCTTCAATTTCCCATCAAGAAACTCTTTTCTTTCAGCTACACCAAGTTCGGCAACACTTTTGTGGTTGGTATCAAAATGACGTTTGACACTAGATGTGCGAGATACCACACTTTCACTACACAGAACACATAACGCTTTCCCATTGCGTTCAATCACTCCAAATGACTGTGTCCAGGTCTCTTGGAATGATCTTCCACTATCTGTTTTTAATTTTGCTTTTTTTGATGTACTCATTTTTGGTTGTTCATGTCTACAAAAAACACAAAATGTATAAAATAAGGATGGATGAAGCACCCAATACAAATCTATCCCTACCTACCTATACCAAAAATATTATTGCAACATTTCACAAAAAAGGTAGAACAACTCACGGTTTTGTAGACAGATATACATCGTCCAATATCCTGTGAAACAAGAAGTCGCGCTGTGCCGCTGCTGACACCGCTATGCTGGGTCTGGAAGCTGCTGTAGATTCTGAATTGCAAAGAAGAATCCCAAAGAGAGGGCTGTAATGAAAAAAAAAATATGTTTTCATTGTTGTCCATAGGGACACAGGAAACTACCATAGCCCAGGGGCCAGATGTGACCCTTAGCAACTTACGTTTCTGTAATGTAGACAGATATAAGCTCAAATCGTCCAATGTCCTGTGAAACAACAAGGCGTGCTGTGCCGCTGCTGACACCGCTCTGCTGGGTCTGAAAGCTGCTGTACATTCTACAAGATTTGCAAAGTAGAATCCCGGAGAGAGGGCTGTAATGAAAAAAAAAATATGTTTTCATTGTTGTCCATAGGGACACAGGAAACTACCGTAGCCCGGGGGCCAGATGTGACCCTTAGCAACTTACTTTTTTTAATGTAGACAGATATAAGCTCAAATCGTCCAATGTCCTGTGAAACAAGAAGTCGCGCTGTGCCGCTGCTGACACCGCTCTGCTGGGTCTGGAAGCTGCTGTAGATTCTACAAGAATTGCAAAGAAGAATCCAAAGGGCTAAAATGAAAAAAAAAAAAAGTGTGTCATTGTTGTCCATAGGCCAGGACACAGGCCCAATAACAGCAATGATGGGGGTTATATGTTTGCAAATGACACCTATGCCCAATAACAGCAAACATATTACCTCCCTCATTGCTGTTTTTGGGCCTAGGTGTCATTTGCAAACATATTACCCCCCTCATTGCTGTTATTGGGCCTAGGTGTCATTTGCAAACATATTACCCCCCTCATTTGCAATGAGGGGGGTAATATGTTTGCAAAGGACACCTAGACCCAATAACAGCAATGAGGGGGGTAATATGTTTGCAAATGACACCTAGGCCCAATAACAGCAAACATATTACCCCCCTCATTGCTGTTATTGGGCCTGGGTGTCATTTGCAAACATATTACCCCCCTCATTGCTTTTATTGGGCCTAGGTGTCCTTTGCAAACATATTACCCCCCTCATTGCTGTTATTGGGCCTGGGTGTCATTTGCAAACATATTACCCCCCTCATTGCTTTTATTGGGCCTAGGTGTCCTTTGCAAACATATTACCCCCCTCATTGCTGTTATTGGGCCTGGGTGTCATTTGCAAACATATTACCCCCCTCATTGCAAATGACACCTATGCCCAATAACAGTAATGAGGGAGGTAATATGTTTGCAAATGACACCTATGCCCAATAACAGCAAACATATTACCTCCCTCATTGCTGTTTTTGGGCCTAGGTGTCATTTGCAAACATATTACCTCCCTCATTGCTGTTATTGGGCATAGGTGTCACTTGCAATGAGGGGGGTAATATGTTTGGAAAGGACAACTAGACCCAATAACAGCAATGAGGGGGGTAATATGTTTGCAGAACAAAGTTTCCCAAGTCAGTCAGCAACTGTCAGAACACCCACCAGCGAGATTAGCTAAAGTAATTGTTCAGCAAAATTTTACATTTTAGATTGGGTGATGTTAGCAGGGCAACCCATAATAGACGTCATAAAACGACCCAGGTATCCCATGTCTAAATAGTATTCGAGTAATAAGTATTCTTACCTTTGTCTGCAGCTGAATCAAACTGCGCAATGAAGAAGATGGCTTCACGAGTCTTGCAGCTCTTTCCCGCCGTGCGTCTTCTCCTCATGCTCCCAGTCACGCCCAGCAGCACGTCAGGCAGTGGATGATCTGAGAGCTTTCATTGGGTAGCAAGCTAACACGTGACCTCCGGGCGCTCATTCTAAGTTACGCCCACTCGGACACGTCACCGCTAGCACAGGGTAGTGTGGGAAATGTAGTTTCTAGTTGCGGTTGACGATTTAATTTTTTTTTCTTTGACATTTCTGCATTGTCACCGCGTGCCCACCAAAACAGCTTGCCGTGCCGGGAGCGGCACGCGTGCCACGCGTTCGCCATCACTGATATAGGCCATGGCTTTAACCCTTTGTCCACCACCCCCTGGAATAAACATTCCTCTAAAGAGTTTGTCTTTCTGAACATTTTTCAATAACGGTTCAATAACACTTATAAACACCAAAGGGGACAGAGGACAGCCCTGTCTTACTCCCGATTTAATTATAAAGCTTTCACTTATTTTTCCATTAATGAGAATCTTACTTGTTATTCCCCTATAAAGACCTTTCATGACTGACAGGAGGTTTTCAGGGATACCCATCTTATGCATAACTTCAAAAAGAAAAGTGTGCGATACTGTATCAAACGCCTTCATCAGATCTATGCTTTCAATTACAATTGGCTGGTTATTTATTTGGGCGTAATAAATCAGGTCACGTAAGAGAATAAGGTTATCTGAGATCCTCCTGCCTGGTACAGCACATGTCTGATCAGGTCCTACCATGTCTTTCACTACCCCTCTAATGCGATTTGCAATTATTTTAGCAATCACCTTGTAATCTATGTTAAGCAGTGTTATTGGTCGCCAGTTTTTAAGATCTCTCTTGTCACCTTTTTTATATATTAGAGTGATGAAACCCTGCCTCATTGTATCCGAGATATTCCCAGTTAAAAAAATATAACGTACTAACTCCAGGATGTGATCTGCAATAAAACTCCAGGCTATCTTATAAAATTCAACAGGAAGACCATCTCCCCCTGGGGTTTTCCCCACCGCCATACTTCCCACAACTGCAAAGATTTCCTCTACTGTAACTGGACTAGACAAAAGTTCTATCCCTTCATGTGATACGTTTGACTCAAGAATAGAGCAGTACTCTGTAATTTCTTCAGTACTTCCACCCCTATGACCACAAAAAAGTTCTTTATAAAAATTTACTACTGCTGATACCATGGCTTCTCCCTTGACTTCCCCTTGTTCTGATGCTACTGATGTGAGTAAATCTTTTGTTTTAAAAGTTTTCCTAAAAAAATATCTAGTACATTTTTCCCCTTCTTCCAAGTTCTGTATTTTTGCTTTGAAAATTATACTTTTGCCTCTCTCTGTAATCAATTGTTTTTTCTCTATCCTCACTTGTGTCAGTTCTTCCTCCATATCATGGCCCATGCCCCTCAATCTAAGTAAAGTTTGAAGCCTCAGATTTATGTTTTTCTCCTTCTCTCGTCTTTCTCTCGCCATTATAAAACTTTGAGTCTGAAAGAATTTTTTAATTTGTTTTTTACACCAGTCCCACCAGTTTAAAATATTAGAGAAGTCGCTTTTCCGTAGCACCCATTTAGAAAATCTAAACTCTAATTTTCTTATTACATTAGCGTCCTCTAGCATTTTAGAATTAAGTTTCCACAACCCTTTACCGTGGACAGCATCAGGATCTATTTGAAATTCCGCCCTTACTGCGTTATGATCAGAAAATATGTTTTCAACTACAGAGAAATCAACGAGTTTCAAATTCTTACTATACAAAACGTAATCAATCCTAGATTTACACCTTCCGCTATCTGCATAAAAAGTATACCTATTTTCCCCATCTTTCTCTGCTTCCCAAGCATCACGGTAGTGCAGATCTTCAATTATCTGTGTAAGTAGAGCGGAAGACTTATCCAACCTACTTTCACTTTGCCCTATTCGGTCCTGCAGATCTCTAATTGTATTAAAGTCCCCTGCAATAATTGTGTGCATTTTCCCAGGTAGGTGCATCAATATTTCCTCTAAGAACTCAACTCTCTCCTTATTATCGGCAGGAGCATAAATGTTAAAAAGGCGTATTTTTGTCCCCAAGAACTCTAGCATAACTTGTAAACATCTACCAGGAACAATAGTTGCATAAGATACAATTTTTACAGCTCTATTTTTTATCAGTACCCCCACTCCCTCATTCCTAGAAGCATAAGCAGGTGACCATACCGCCTCCCCACATGGCCACTCCTGCTCACTAGGATATCTCTTAATGGTACATTCTTGCAGACAAATTATATCAGCTCTAAAACTTTGTAGCTCATGCATTACTGCCGCTCTTCTAGTAGAGGAGCCAATGCTCCTAACATTAATAGAAGTAACCGTTAAACTCATTACAAGTATTAAAAAGAAAAGATATGATCGATTAATGCTACCATCCATCATTACATATCACCTCCATCCTCACTACCCCTCATGTGTATAACATTTTCAAAAGCAGTTACTTGATCAAACGCTACATAATCATTAACAGGCGACCCCGTGGCATCAGGGTCCCCGAAAGCTGACATAGGAGAGAGACCCCCCACAATGTCAGACAGGCCAGAAGGAGACTCAGGTTCCGTCCTAAGACGTTTGGATGCAGAACCTTCATCGTCTTCTAGTTGGTTCTTAGAACAAGAGTTCTGTGCACAAGGCAAGGAAGTGTTTGTTTCAGTCTCTTCTGCCTCCACTCTTTCCTCCCAACTCTGGCCATTGTTCTCTCCCTCTATCTCCATATGATTGACAGTGTCCACTGTAAAAATTACCTCTGAGTTCATTTCCTCTAAAGCTGAGTCTGCACTGGGATGTTCTAGTTGTATGTCCACTTGCTGGCTGGCTGGGAGGTTTCCTGGCTGCCCCTCACCAGTGCCAGACTGATTGTCTGTGCTCTGTAGAATACCAGATTCAGTCTCCCTGCTTTTCCTCCTGGCACTCATATTGAGTCTCTGTGGTTTTGGATCAGTGTACTCTCTTGCCAAAATCTCCTGGTCAGGTCCTCCAGTTACAAGCTTCTTCTGTATAGTGTCCACACTCCTCCCAGGGGATTCCTCCTCTTGGTCTGCATTTACATCTTCAGAAGTTGCAGATTTCGGGATCTCCTCCACCCCAGCTTCCGGTAAAGTGGTTTCCATCTTCTCTTCATCTGACCGTACATTCCGTCCTCTCAACACCCCAGCGTACGAACGGGTAGCACTGGGGTTTTGTGGACATTTTCTGACCAGATGACCAGCCAATCCACAAAGATCACACACCTTACTTTTTGGGCAGCTTGCAACTGTGTGTCCGGGATTCCCACAGTTGCGGCAACAGGCTCCCTTTTCACAAGCATCTTTGGTATGTCCAAAGGTATGACAGGTACGGCAGTACGTTGGTTGGGTGGGGTAGAACAGGTATCCTCTATCACCTCCAATTGAAAACACAGGTGGAGGGTGACGAACGCCTCCAATAGCATCCGGATCTACTTTCAGACGAACACGGTAACGGATCTTACTATTCCAAACTCCAGATTTCCTATGTGTCAGCCGCTCCTCACCGTTGATGTGGGAGCAGTACCGAGATAGGAAAAACTTCAGCATTTTTGTATCCATAAAAGGGTTGTAGAGATGTACTGTCAGTGGGATCTCTCGAAGTTGGAAAAGTGGCTCCACCGTGATCCAGCAGAGTACAGGTAAGTGTTTCTTCTTCTTGCATTCCTCATAAACGTTCAAGCAGGTAGATTCCCATTGGAAAGAAACATCGTAGGTACCATTCTTGGCAAAATCTTGCACAGCGTAGATTTGATGTACATCCAGTTCCAAGGCTTTAATCAGGACTTCTTCCACCAGTATATCCGCATCCACATCCTTGATGTGAGCTGGTTCCACATGGAAACGAAGGGTTCTCTCCAATCCTTTCGCAGCCATCTTGGGTTCCTTATGTTGGTCCTGGCCCTGGGAGAACCACCTTCATGATCATGGTGTCTCCCCTGCCAGGTAAGTATGAGTTGGAATCATCACTCTAGCAGCCCCCGGTCAGGGGAACATCTCTTCCTGGTTATGGAGGGGCTTTCTGGGTGCTTGCTGGCTGGTCAACTAGCCTCAATCAGAGCTATTCCACGCTCGTCGCCGCCGCCGCCACTTTTGAACAGGAAACTGTCTGTACCTGGGGAGGAGGCCTCTGAAATGTCTTCAGGATGCCAGGGCTATCAGACAGTCTTCCCGGACGACACTGCAGCAGCACATATATTTGCATAGAGGGGCGGAAATGAAGTGTTCAGACACAATGCAGATTTCCTTCTGAGAAACGAGGCCTGCTGCGTAGAGATATGGAAGCATGCAGCATCGAACGAAGAGATACATGGGATGGATCCAGGACAACAAGTGGCGAACGTGCTGAACTATTGTAGAAGGCTGCAGAAACACCTGAGAAAAGAAACAGCAGGGGAAGAAAGAAACACGGCAAAGTCTGTTGTTGCTGCTGCTGCTGTTGTTGTTGTTGTTGCTGCTGCTTCTGCTTCTTTTTCTTCAAATCTATCTTTTACCAGGAATAATCAGGGGAAAGCGCGAACGCAGTCCCCCACTACCACAAATTATGCAGTCGAGTTTCCCGCATTTGGGGAAATCGCAGGGGTCAGCACAGCCGGAGTGCAATGGCCGAGCCTCGCCCTGGGAGAACCGCCTTCATGATCATGGTGTCTCCCCTGCCAGGTAAGTATGAGTTGGAATCATCACTCTAGCAGCCCCCGGTCAGGGGAACATCTCTTCCTGGTTATGGAGGGGCTTTCTGGGTGCTTGCTGGCTGGTCAACTAGCCTCAATCAGAGCTATTCCACGCTCGTCGCCGCCGCCGCCGCCACTTTTGAACAGGAAACTGTCTGTACCTGGGGAGGAGGCCTCTGAAATGTCTTCAGGATGCCAGGGCTATCAGACAGTCTTCCCGGACGACACTGCAGCAGCACATATATTTGCATAGAGGGGCGGAAATTAAGTGTTCAGACACAATGCAGATTTCCTTCTGAGAAACGAGGCCTGCTGCGTAGAGATATGGAAGCATGCAGCATCGAACGAAGAGATACATGGGATGGATCCAGGACAACAAGTGGCGAACGTGCTGAACTATTGTAGAAGGCTGCAGAAACACCTGAGAAAAGAAACAGCAGGGGAAGAAAGAAACACGGCAAAGTCTGTTGTTGCTGCTGCTGCTGCTGTTGTTGTTGTTGCTGCTGCTGCTTCTGCTTCTTTTTCTTCAAATCTATCTTTTACCAGGAATAATCAGGGGAAAGCGCGAACGCAGTCCCCCACTACCACAAATTATGCAGTCGAGTTTCCCGCATTTGGGGAAATCGCAGGGGTCAGCACAGCCGGAGTGCAATGGCCGAGCCTCGCCCTGGGAGAACCGCCTTCATGATCATGGTGTCTCCCCTGCCAGGTAAGTATGAGTTGGAATCATCACTCTAGCAGCCCCCGGTCAGGGGAACATCTCTTCCTGGTTATGGAGGGGCTTTCTGGGTGCTTGCTGGCTGGTCAACTAGCCTCAATCAGAGCTATTCCACGCTCGTCGCCGCCGCCGCCACTTTTGAACAGGAAACTGTCTGTACCTGGGGAGGAGGCCTCTGAAATGTCTTCAGGATGCCAGGGCTATCAGACAGTCTTCCCGGACGACACTGCAGCAGCACATATATTTGCATAGAGGGGCGGAAATGAAGTGTTCAGACACAATGCAGATTTCCTTCTGAGAAACGAGGCCTGCTGCGTAGAGATATGGAAGCATGCAGCATCGAACGAAGAGATACATGGGATGGATCCAGGACAACAAGTGGCGAACGTGCTGAACTATTGTAGAAGGCTGCAGAAACACCTGAGAAAAGAAACAGCAGGGGAAGAAAGAAACACGGCAAAGTCTGTTGTTGCTGCTGCTGCTGTTGTTGTTGTTGCTGCTGCTTCTGCTTCTTTTTCTTCAAATCTATCTTTTACCAGGAATAATCAGGGGAAAGCGCGAACGCAGTCCCCCACTACCACAAATTATGCAGTCGAGTTTCCCGCATTTGGGGAAATCGCAGGGGTCAGCACAGCCGGAGTGCAATGGCCGAGCCTCGCCCTGGGAGAACCGCCTTCATGATCATGGTGTCTCCCCTGCCAGGTAAGTATGAGTTGGAATCATCACTCTAGCAGCCCCCGGTCAGGGGAACATCTCTTCCTGGTTATGGAGGGGCTTTCTGGGTGCTTGCTGGCTGGTCAACTAGCCTCAATCAGAGCTATTCCACGCTCGTCGCCGCCGCCGCCACTTTTGAACAGGAAACTGTCTGTACCTGGGGAGGAGGCCTCTGAAATGTCTTCAGGATGCCAGGGCTATCAGACAGTCTTCCCGGACGACACTGCAGCAGCACATATATTTGCATAGAGGGGCGGAAATGAAGTGTTCAGACACAATGCAGATTTCCTTCTGAGAAACGAGGCCTGCTGCGTAGAGATATGGAAGCATGCAGCATCGAACGAAGAGATACATGGGATGGATCCAGGACAACAAGTGGCGAACGTGCTGAACTATTGTAGAAGGCTGCAGAAACACCTGAGAAAAGAAACAGCAGGGGAAGAAAGAAACACGGCAAAGTCTGTTGTTGCTGCTGCTGCTGTTGTTGTTGTTGCTGCTGCTGCTTCTGCTTCTTTTTCTTCAAATCTATCTTTTACCAGGAATAATCAGGGGAAAGCGCGAACGCAGTCCCCCACTACCACAAATTATGCAGTCGAGTTTCCCGCATTTGGGGAAATCGCAGGGGTCAGCACAGCCGGAGTGCAATGGCCGAGCCTCGCCCTGGGAGAACCGCCTTCATGATCATGGTGTCTCCCCTGCCAGGTAAGTATGAGTTGGAATCATCACTCTAGCAGCCCCCGGTCAGGGGAACATCTCTTCCTGGTTATGGAGGGGCTTTCTGGGTGCTTGCTGGCTGGTCAACTAGCCTCAATCAGAGCTATTCCACGCTCGTCGCCGCCGCCGCCACTTTTGAACAGGAAACTGTCTGTACCTGGGGAGGAGGCCTCTGAAATGTCTTCAGGATGCCAGGGCTATCAGACAGTCTTCCCGGACGACACTGCAGCAGCACATATATTTGCATAGAGGGGCGGAAATGAAGTGTTCAGACACAATGCAGATTTCCTTCTGAGAAACGAGGCCTGCTGCGTAGAGATATGGAAGCATGCAGCATCGAACGAAGAGATACATGGGATGGATCCAGGACAACAAGTGGCGAACGTGCTGAACTATTGTAGAAGGCTGCAGAAACACCTGAGAAAAGAAACAGCAGGGGAAGAAAGAAACACGGCAAAGTCTGTTGTTGCTGCTGCTGCTGCTGTTGTTGTTGTTGCTGCTGCTGCTTCTGCTTCTTTTTCTTCAAATCTATCTTTTACCAGGAATAATCAGGGGAAAGCGCGAACGCAGTCCCCCACTACCACAAATTATGCAGTCGAGTTTCCCGCATTTGGGGAAATCGCAGGGGTCAGCACAGCCGGAGTGCAATGGCCGAGCCTCGCCCTGGGAGAACCGCCTTCATGATCATGGTGTCTCCCCTGCCAGGTAAGTATGAGTTGGAATCATCACTCTAGCAGCCCCCGGTCAGGGGAACATCTCTTCCTGGTTATGGAGGGGCTTTCTGGGTGCTTGCTGGCTGGTCAACTAGCCTCAATCAGAGCTATTCCACGCTCGTCGCCGCCGCCGCCACTTTTGAACAGGAAACTGTCTGTACCTGGGGAGGAGGCCTCTGAAATGTCTTCAGGATGCCAGGGCTATCAGACAGTCTTCCCGGACGACACTGCAGCAGCACATATATTTGCATAGAGGGGCGGAAATGAAGTGTTCAGACACAATGCAGATTTCCTTCTGAGAAACGAGGCCTGCTGCGTAGAGATATGGAAGCATGCAGCATCGAACGAAGAGATACATGGGATGGATCCAGGACAACAAGTGGCGAACGTGCTGAACTATTGTAGAAGGCTGCAGAAACACCTGAGAAAAGAAACAGCAGGGGAAGAAAGAAACACGGCAAAGTCTGTTGTTGCTGCTGCTGCTGCTGTTGTTGTTGTTGCTGCTGCTGCTTCTGCTTCTTTTTCTTCAAATCTATCTTTTACCAGGAATAATCAGGGGAAAGCGCGAACGCAGTCCCCCACTACCACAAATTATGCAGTCGAGTTTCCCGCATTTGGGGAAATCGCAGGGGTCAGCACAGCCGGAGTGCAATGGCCGAGCCTCGCCCTGGGAGAACCGCCTTCATGATCATGGTGTCTCCCCTGCCAGGTAAGTATGAGTTGGAATCATCACTCTAGCAGCCCCCGGTCAGGGGAACATCTCTTCCTGGTTATGGAGGGGCTTTCTGGGTGCTTGCTGGCTGGTCAACTAGCCTCAATCAGAGCTATTCCACGCTCGTCGCCGCCGCCGCCACTTTTGAACAGGAAACTGTCTGTACCTGGGGAGGAGGCCTCTGAAATGTCTTCAGGATGCCAGGGCTATCAGACAGTCTTCCCGGACGACACTGCAGCAGCACATATATTTGCATAGAGGGGCGGAAATGAAGTGTTCAGACACAATGCAGATTTCCTTCTGAGAAACGAGGCCTGCTGCGTAGAGATATGGAAGCATGCAGCATCGAACGAAGAGATACATGGGATGGATCCAGGACAACAAGTGGCGAACGTGCTGAACTATTGTAGAAGGCTGCAGAAACACCTGAGAAAAGAAACAGCAGGGGAAGAAAGAAACACGGCAAAGTCTGTTGTTGCTGCTGCTGCTGCTGTTGTTGTTGTTGCTGCTGCTGCTTCTGCTTCTTTTTCTTCAAATCTATCTTTTACCAGGAATAATCAGGGGAAAGCGCGAACGCAGTCCCCCACTACCACAAATTATGCAGTCGAGTTTCCCGCATTTGGGGAAATCGCAGGGGTCAGCACAGCCGGAGTGCAATGGCCGAGCCTCGCCCTGGGAGAACCGCCTTCATGATCATGGTGTCTCCCCTGCCAGGTAAGTATGAGTTGGAATCATCACTCTAGCAGCCCCCGGTCAGGGGAACATCTCTTCCTGGTTATGGAGGGGCTTTCTGGGTGCTTGCTGGCTGGTCAACTAGCCTCAATCAGAGCTATTCCACGCTCGTCGCCGCCGCCGCCACTTTTGAACAGGAAACTGTCTGTACCTGGGGAGGAGGCCTCTGAAATGTCTTCAGGATGCCAGGGCTATCAGACAGTCTTCCCGGACGACACTGCAGCAGCACATATATTTGCATAGAGGGGCGGAAATGAAGTGTTCAGACACAATGCAGATTTCCTTCTGAGAAACGAGGCCTGCTGCGTAGAGATATGGAAGCATGCAGCATCGAACGAAGAGATACATGGGATGGATCCAGGACAACAAGTGGCGAACGTGCTGAACTATTGTAGAAGGCTGCAGAAACACCTGAGAAAAGAAACAGCAGGGGAAGAAAGAAACACGGCAAAGTCTGTTGTTGCTGCTGCTGCTGCTGTTGTTGTTGTTGCTGCTGCTGCTTCTGCTTCTTTTTCTTCAAATCTATCTTTTACCAGGAATAATCAGGGGAAAGCGCGAACGCAGTCCCCCACTACCACAAATTATGCAGTCGAGTTTCCCGCATTTGGGGAAATCGCAGGGGTCAGCACAGCCGGAGTGCAATGGCCGAGCCTCGCCCTGGGAGAACCGCCTTCATGATCATGGTGTCTCCCCTGCCAGGTAAGTATGAGTTGGAATCATCACTCTAGCAGCCCCCGGTCAGGGGAACATCTCTTCCTGGTTATGGAGGGGCTTTCTGGGTGCTTGCTGGCTGGTCAACTAGCCTCAATCAGAGCTATTCCACGCTCGTCGCCGCCGCCGCCGCCACTTTTGAACAGGAAACTGTCTGTACCTGGGGAGGAGGCCTCTGAAATGTCTTCAGGATGCCAGGGCTATCAGACAGTCTTCCCGGACGACACTGCAGCAGCACATATATTTGCATAGAGGGGCGGAAATGAAGTGTTCAGACACAATGCAGATTTCCTTCTGAGAAACGAGGCCTGCTGCGTAGAGATATGGAAGCATGCAGCATCGAACGAAGAGATACATGGGATGGATCCAGGACAACAAGTGGCGAACGTGCTGAACTATTGTAGAAGGCTGCAGAAACACCTGAGAAAAGAAACAGCAGGGGAAGAAAGAAACACGGCAAAGTCTGTTGTTGCTGCTGCTGCTGCTGTTGTTGTTGTTGCTGCTGCTTCTGCTTCTTTTTCTTCAAATCTATCTTTTACCAGGAATAATCAGGGGAAAGCGCGAACGCAGTCCCCCACTACCACAAATTATGCAGTCGAGTTTCCCGCATTTGGGGAAATCGCAGGGGTCAGCACAGCCGGAGTGCAATGGCCGAGCCTCGCCCTGGGAGAACCGCCTTCATGATCATGGTGTCTCCCCTGCCAGGTAAGTATGAGTTGGAATCATCACTCTAGCAGCCCCCGGTCAGGGGAACATCTCTTCCTGGTTATGGAGGGGCTTTCTGGGTGCTTGCTGGCTGGTCAACTAGCCTCAATCAGAGCTATTCCACGCTCGCCGCCGCCACTTTTGAACAGGAAACTGTCTGTACCTGGGGAGGAGGCCTCTGAAATGTCTTCAGGATGCCAGGGCTATCAGACAGTCTTCCCGGACGACACTGCAGCAGCACATATATTTGCATAGAGGGGCGGAAATGAAGTGTTCAGACACAATGCAGATTTCCTTCTGAGAAACGAGGCCTGCTGCGTAGAGATATGGAAGCATGCAGCATCGAACGAAGAGATACATGGGATGGATCCAGGACAACAAGTGGCGAACGTGCTGAACTATTGTAGAAGGCTGCAGAAACACCTGAGAAAAGAAACAGCAGGGGAAGAAAGAAACACGGCAAAGTCTGTTGTTGCTGCTGCTGCTGCTGTTGTTGTTGTTGTTGCTGCTGCTTCTGCTTCTTTTTCTTCAAATCTATCTTTTACCAGGAATAATCAGGGGAAAGCGCGAACGCAGTCCCCCACTACCACAAATTATGCAGTCGAGTTTCCCGCATTTGGGGAAATCGCAGGGGTCAGCACAGCCGGAGTGCAATGGCCGAGCCTCGCCCTGGGAGAACCGCCTTCATGATCATGGTGTCTCCCCTGCCAGGTAAGTATGAGTTGGAATCATCACTCTAGCAGCCCCCGGTCAGGGGAACATCTCTTCCTGGTTATGGAGGGGCTTTCTGGGTGCTTGCTGGCTGGTCAACTAGCCTCAATCAGAGCTATTCCACGCTCGTCGCCGCCGCCGCCGCCACTTTTGAACAGGAAACTGTCTGTACCTGGGGAGGAGGCCTCTGAAATGTCTTCAGGATGCCAGGGCTATCAGACAGTCTTCCCGGACGACACTGCAGCAGCACATATATTTGCATAGAGGGGCGGAAATGAAGTGTTCAGACACAATGCAGATTTCCTTCTGAGAAACGAGGCCTGCTGCGTAGAGATATGGAAGCATGCAGCATCGAACGAAGAGATACATGGGATGGATCCAGGACAACAAGTGGCGAACGTGCTGAACTATTGTAGAAGGCTGCAGAAACACCTGAGAAAAGAAACAGCAGGGGAAGAAAGAAACACGGCAAAGTCTGTTGTTGCTGCTGCTGCTGTTGTTGTTGTTGCTGCTGCTGCTTCTGCTTCTTTTTCTTCAAATCTATCTTTTACCAGGAATAATCAGGGGAAAGCGCGAACGCAGTCCCCCACTACCACAAATTATGCAGTCGAGTTTCCCGCATTTGGGGAAATCGCAGGGGTCAGCACAGCCGGAGTGCAATGGCCGAGCCTCGCCCTGGGAGAACCGCCTTCATGATCATGGTGTCTCCCCTGCCAGGTAAGTATGAGTTGGAATCATCACTCTAGCAGCCCCCGGTCAGGGGAACATCTCTTCCTGGTTATGGAGGGGCTTTCTGGGTGCTTGCTGGCTGGTCAACTAGCCTCAATCAGAGCTATTCCACGCTCGTCGCCGCCGCCGCCACTTTTGAACAGGAAACTGTCTGTACCTGGGGAGGAGGCCTCTGAAATGTCTTCAGGATGCCAGGGCTATCAGACAGTCTTCCCGGACGACACTGCAGCAGCACATATATTTGCATAGAGGGGCGGAAATGAAGTGTTCAGACACAATGCAGATTTCCTTCTGAGAAACGAGGCCTGCTGCGTAGAGATATGGAAGCATGCAGCATCGAACGAAGAGATACATGGGATGGATCCAGGACAACAAGTGGCGAACGTGCTGAACTATTGTAGAAGGCTGCAGAAACACCTGAGAAAAGAAACAGCAGGGGAAGAAAGAAACACGGCAAAGTCTGTTGTTGCTGCTGCTGCTGTTGTTGTTGTTGCTGCTGCTGCTTCTGCTTCTTTTTCTTCAAATCTATCTTTTACCAGGAATAATCAGGGGAAAGCGCGAACGCAGTCCCCCACTACCACAAATTATGCAGTCGAGTTTCCCGCATTTGGGGAAATCGCAGGGGTCAGCACAGCCGGAGTGCAATGGCCGAGCCTCGCCCTGGGAGAACCGCCTTCATGATCATGGTGTCTCCCCTGCCAGGTAAGTATGAGTTGGAATCATCACTCTAGCAGCCCCCGGTCAGGGGAACATCTCTTCCTGGTTATGGAGGGGCTTTCTGGGTGCTTGCTGGCTGGTCAACTAGCCTCAATCAGAGCTATTCCACGCTCGTCGCCGCCGCCGCCACTTTTGAACAGGAAACTGTCTGTACCTGGGGAGGAGGCCT